>NW_010240682.1:4451-4758 GCF_000690775.1 Eurypyga helias | reverse complement strand
TTCTTCATTCGTCCTCATTCTGGGTGAGAAGGGGAAGGGATGCCATCCAGAGGGACCTGGACAGGCTGGAGGGGTGGACCACTGCCAACCTCTTGGAGTTGAACAAAGCCAAGTGCAATGTCCTGAACATGGGTTGGGGCAATTCCAAACGAAAGTACAGACTTAGTGGGGAGTAGATAGAAAGCAGTCCTGAAGAGAAAGACCTGGGGTAATGGTGGACAATAAGCTGAATATGAGCTGGTAGCGTGCACTGGCAGGCCAGAAAACCAATCATATTCTGGGCTGCATCAGGAGAAACCTGGCTCAA
>NW_010240682.1:0-3962 GCF_000690775.1 Eurypyga helias | reverse complement strand
AGGGGCATTGAATCTAGATGATCTTTAAGGTCCCTTCCAACCCAAACCAATCTTTGATTCTATGATTCTATGAATTTCAGTTGGTTTTAGCTATCCCATAGTATTAATGGTTTCTCCTTTCCCAAAACTACATCAGAGAATAGAACAAGAATAATGAGAATTAAGAATAGGGTAATTTTCAATGCAAGTAGAAAAGTGTAAAACTACTATAACTGATTAAATGAACTTGATATCCTCTTCTTTGTTATAAAAGCTAAAATGTGAGTTATATATCAAAAGAATCACATGTATCTTTTCAGGCTTTAATTGAATTGAGTTTGTTCTGTTCATTATTTGAAGTCATCTGCCAAAGGATATATTTGTCTTATTCAATTTATGAGGAATTGTTTCCTTCATAATCATTTAATAACTAAAATTGTGCAGCTGTTTGATCTCTCTTTTTTTTTTAATAGAAATTTGCAAAAGAAATATGTCCCAAAATGTTCTAAATTTGACTGCTTTCTCTGTCAAAGAAAGAGAAAGGGCTAAGTTCTCTTTGGCATTTGTTGCAAGTTTTAAACAAAATACACAGTGAAAACTACTGGTGTTTGATGAAGTATTTTTAACTAATATTTTTCAACAATTCACATTTAACACATGAGTTCAAATATTTTTATTCTATATAATAAACTGAGACTTAAAAAAACCCCTATTAAAATCTTGAAGGAGCTTATGTGAATATAACTACTGTCTCAATTTACATTTACAAAGTCGTATGCAGGGCTTTGAAGAGATTTTAAAAAAGGCTTTCAAGGGATGTAAAAATTTATAAAAATAGTAAATGGAACCTATTTCTGTGTTGAATCCCTTTCTGAGTTAAATTAACAGGACACTGAAACAATATTGTATCTTGGGGTTTAATTCTAGTCATCTGAGGTGTACAGTAACTTTTTCATGAAAAGATAGAAAGAAAGAAGGAGTGAGAGAAATTCATTCTGAAGACTTTGTTAGTGCTGATTTTATTCACAGACTGGTCAGCTCCTTTGCAGCACCAGAAGAGACAAGCAAATCTTGTTTAGTACTCTAGTGTTTATTGTTGTTCACAGCTGCTGTTTTTTTCTCATTCAGCCTCAAAACCCTAAATATGCAGCCAGTGTATTCCAGGCATTTCAGCTGCCTTCAGTCAGTTTTATAACTCAATTTCTGAACAGCATGAAAAAATATCTTTGTTTTAGACAGTGCCAATTATTTTAGATATATTCCACCTCAAGAATATGATTTTAAAATTTTTCTTACAATAGATGGTTTCTTTTTCATTAAGAATTTGAAATAAAAACTATTTTATTCATATTATTTTTATTTTATTCACAAAAAGAGAGATTATGTACTGTTGTTGTCATATGGAACTCACTAAGAAGTGGATTTCATTTTAATAGTGTTAATCAGAAGAGTGTCTAAGAATATATGGTGTATTTTAAGATGGAATTAAAGACAAGTTAGAAAATGAAGGTATGTTCATGCATGAATGTGACCTTATTGTCCATCCTGAAGATGGATGAGTTTCAACAGTCACTTCAGGGCATGGTTGCTGTGGAAAAGGCACAGCTGATTTTGAATGGCTTAATTGAAGTGAATGAGCTCAGAGTAAGTCAGATCAGAGCTACATTTTTTGCCATAAAGTCTGTAGTCTTATGGTTGAGCAAGTATGATTTTTTTCTGTTTCCCTTTTTTAGGATGAATTACCAAAGTACATATCTACAAAGATAATCTCTCACTTACCCATCCTGAACATAACCACTGGATATCAGTGCAGAGTGGGCACACTTTACTAAGGCTGGAGATGAGCCAGCTGGCCAAAACTACAGTAACTACTATATAAACTGTACTACTACTATAAACTACTATAGTGGGTTAGCTACTCTCTGAGGTTGTTGAAATCTTATTTATACACCTGAATCTTGAGGACCAAAAAACCACATCCATTTCCAGAGTGAGATTGTGGCATCATATGAACATGGGCCCACTCTTATGATCACCATGTAGTCTCGGAAGGAACTCTTCTTCAAGGATCCCTGCAATGTCAGTACTTACTGATCCTGTACTTTTAAGGTATGTTTCTGTTTTGTGTTGCTCTATTTCACTGATAGAATACTTCAAAATACTTAGGAAGAAGCAAATTGTACCCAGGACAGAAACTTCTGGTCCTTTCCAAACAAAAGCAAAATCAAACAAAAAAAAATGGCAGGATAAACATTTTCCAGTCAAGATTTTTCACATCAAATCTGGATTTACGTAGGTGAATCTCTGTTAGATGACGGCTGAAATGATGCTTTGGAATACAACTTCAGACACAGGTACTTAAAGTTTGTCAAAGTCTTATTTTAGTTTTCTTCTGGATGTGATCTGGGGCTTTGTCTATTAAAGCTCATAGATATTAAATATTAACTATTAATCTGAAAAATAATAACCTCAAGTAAAAACCTTTTTAATTAGATCCATGATAACTACACAGGTTTGCAAGAAATTCTTAGTATAGTTCACAGAAAGGTCTCTCTGAAGAAGTACTGTTGTATGATTTATGCTCAATAGATTGATTTAACTAATCTGAATGTTCTTAAGCAGTCCATTTATTTAAATAATCTGAAGCTTTCTTGTGTATAAGACGATAATGAACTCCTGAGCTATGGCAACTCCACAGTGTTTGTTAGCATTAACTATGTCTAACAAAATGCAGTCTTGCTTTCAGATGTTATTGTGTTTTACTCATTCTCTTTCAGTTTGAACAGTAAGTAAAATAGCTTGTAAAACACGAATGTGATGCAGGTTCACCATGAAAGTTGAATAGTAAATGGTTGGGCAAAGAAAATGTATATAGTAAAGCGATTCTGTCCTGTTGATTTACAGGAAAACAAAGTATGACTTAATTCTTTGCTGCAGACAGCAGGACAGAACTTGTCTTCATACATTTCTGCTGCCAGGCACATGGCCAAAATTCCACAGTGGACTATACATCACATGAAGGCATTCTTGTGGTTTTCGATCATTTATTCAACAAGGAGGATGGACAAAGGATGTGTTCAGGAAAGCAGTTGTTCTGCGGGAGGAGTGGAAGTTACAGATTTTGTTATGTAGAAGCCTGCCCAGTCCCCAGGGTGGAGATTATTTCACTCATCTCTACCATCTATGTTGTAGATATTGATGCTGAAATATTTACTGAGCTTCTTCTTACAGTCAACAGAGAAAAAGAGAGTTCCTAAGCAGCATCTCTCTTATTTTAAATTCCTACTTAGTGGTGAGAATTTTTCTATGATTTCGATACAAGAATCTAGATAAGTAAATTTTGACAATTTAAACTGAAATTCTGTAATATCTGATCTGATTCTACATTTGACGGTTATTGAATTATTCCATTTACTTCTGTCCTAAGATTCATATTTGGTGATTGAGTAAATAATCACATGCTTAAAGCTGTGTGACTGGTGTAGCTTTAATTTTATACACATAAGTTTGTATCTTAACTTATAAAATTTATTTTGTTTTGGGAACAATCTGGTTTACAAATAATTATTGAGATTCAGCACAGAATACTCTGTAAGTCTGAGGGTTGAGCACATTTCTACCAAATAGAGAGTATATGCTTTCATTCGTGCCTGATGAATATGGTGACGTTGTATGATTGGGTCACAACCTTGGTGGATAGATGATGGGCAACAGATGTCATCTACCTGGATTTGTGCAAAGTCTTCGATACTTTCCCACATGACATCCTTGTCTCTAAATTGGAGAGACATAGATTTGATGGATGGACCGCTCGTTGGATAAAGAACTGGCTGGATGGTCACACTCAGAGATGGTGGTCGATGGCTCGATGTCTGAGTGGAGATCGGTGATGAACAGTGTTCCTCAGGGATCAGTGCTGGGATCCGTACTGCTTAAGTGACACTAAAGTGTTAAGTTTAGTGACATGGATGGTGACATCGAGT
>NW_010240681.1:0-1553 GCF_000690775.1 Eurypyga helias | reverse complement strand
GCCTTTCTCTGTTAACTGGTGTGTCACTGAGAGGACTGATGCTGAAGACTGTGGCCTTCTTCCTGATGGAAAGGGAAGGATCAGGTGCATGGAATGGATGAAAACAGGAAGGTTGTCCTCTGTTCCATACCCAGAAGGATGGAAAGTGATAGGGAAGAGGAATGACATCTCTATTAAAAGGGAACATCCATGCTTCATGTTGAGCGTGGTGGTGAGTATTTAAATACGTGCTGGTAATGTGAAAATGAACAGAAGATAGAAGAATGAAGGTAAAAGAGAATAGGAGGCAAGGATAGAGTCGGGGGAAAAATAAAGCTGACGAGACAGAAAGGAAGAACAAAAGGAAGATGGAAAGGGAGGAACCTATGCAAGTAAGAATCACACAGTGAGGAAAGAAAAAGAGAAAGAAAGAAGAGGCAGGAAGGGATAGATGATAGATGAGATGACCAGCATTCACGGACATTATCTCTACACACTGAATGGAGCTGAGGAATTAATGAAAAATGGTGAGGAAAAGGGAGAGCTCTTGTCAGAGGGCATTTCTGTGTTCTGTGGCAACTGTGGTGTACACTGAAAAGCATTCTGGTAAAGGAAAAAAAGAACAGAAGCAACAGCTATGGAAACAGAAGAGAAGGGGTGACAAACATAGGTCAGGGCAAGAAAGAAAAATGAATACATGGAAGAGAAAAGAGGAAGGAAGATGGAAAGAGAAAGAGGGATCGAAAGGAAGAAATCTATGCAGGTAAGAAGTAGGCAAAGAAGGAAGAAAAGTAGAGTGGAAGAAAAGAAGGAAGAAGGAAGGGACAATAGAAGAAATGACTATTATGCAGTGATACTACCACGTCACGATGAATGGATCGATCTGAGGACCTCGGCATCCTGGGCACAGAGGGATGCTGTGTAAGGCTTGTGGAAAAGTGGCGAGGAAGGGCAGTGAGAGCTCTTGCCTGAGGGGCTGAGGGAACGGCCATGCTTCATGGCGAGCATGGTTTAGACATTTAGAAAACATTTTGGTTAAGCAAAGAAAGAAAACACGGCTGGGCTGTGTTTTTATAAATTGAAAAGATTAGGATGCAGAGATGAGGGAGGGCAGCTAAAGAGAAGGAAAAGTAAAAAGAAGGAAGAAAGAAGAAGAACGGGTAGGTAAAAAGTAGAGAAGTGTGGCAGAATGGAAAAGAACGGCAGAAGGGGAGGAAAGAAGAATACAAAGAAGGAATTTATGGCAATAGAAAGAAAGGAAGGAAGAAATAAAAGAAGGAAAGAAGAGACGATAGAGGAGGTGAGCAGCGCACACCATTGTCACCAGTAGTCAGTGAAGGGAGTTGGTGGGTAACTAACGGACTCTCCCTTGGTGAGAGCACAGCGCTCCGGCACTGGTATCAGTAATTAACGCTGATGTCTCTGTGTTTGATGGCCGCGGCCGCGGCGCCCGAGGAGACTGGTGAGCTGACAGCGGGGGTAAAGAAGAGTGAAGGATGAAAAGGGAAAGGAATAGGGAGTATAAAATCGGGAACGGCAAAGCAAGAACGGAAAGGAGAAAGAAAAGGAGAATG
>NW_010240680.1:0-11223 GCF_000690775.1 Eurypyga helias | reverse complement strand
CGGGGGTGCCGGCCTGCCCTGACCTTGGGAAGCGGAGTTACGGCCTGTCTCTGCGGGAAATCGCAAGGAGCAGCGCTGCCTTTGGGGTTTCTCTGCTTCCTGCTTGGAGAATGCATCAGCCTCCGGCATCTGGGGCTGCGGGTGGAGGGCTCTGTGGGACCCCTCCACGCTAACGAGTGCTTGTGTGTTTCCAGGTCTGAGGCTCGGGTTTGTTTTGGAAGTAACAGAGCTGTTGTTGCCTTGCTGTATCTACAAGCAGTTTCTGATCTACTAGAATTGTTATTAACTGGAAAAAAATAATTAGGAGGGAAGGTATGTTCACGTGTAATACCGGTGTAGTTTTGACTAAGTCTTAAATCTTCTGAAAATGCTCTTCTGGATCAGGAAACTAAACTTCCTTGGCTCCTAACACTTTAATATATTTTATAGGCATCTCTGTCTTTCCTTCTGCTGCCAAGCTCTCAGTGGGTGATTTGGCGTGTGCTCCTTTTGGGGACTGGTACGAGTTGATAAGCACTCAGCATGATGCAAGCAGTATGCATTTTACTGAATGCGGGCAATTGTTGCTCTCTAGTAATTCCCTTCATTCAGAGGCCGCCTAGCTGATCTGGTCTTCTTCTCTCCCTTTAAATGGGAAGCAAAGCTGCAGAGTGCTGTGTGAACGCTAATGAGGTGTGTATATATATAGGATAATGAAGTGTGCCTCTGTTCTGAAACAACACCTAGCATACTATGCTGTCAGTAGTGAAACGGTTCAAATCTGTAACCACAATTTGGAAATGGCATGTGTTATTGCCACTTACTACAAGAATAGTGATTTTCATTTCTTTAAAAAACATTACATTCCAATTCATGCAATATCTCTTAAACACATTGGATATGTGAAGCGACTGAGTGACAGTACTTGGCCTACGACTGGTGTTTTTTAAGCTTTGGGAATAATAAACGTGTTTAGAGACAGGCTTTCTTAAAGCCTAGCTTGCATGCAAGTGTCTGCTTGTAATGCAGGAGCTGTAAAAATGATGTGGTTCATACAGTGTGGTTTTATAATTATTCTTTCAGTATAGCTTACTGGAAACTGTTTCCTGTTCATATGACTCCAAAATATATTTTGGAAGGTAACAGGCTTCAAAAGAAGCATTACAGTAGCTAGAAGAGCGAAAAGCATACTGTTTACTGATGTACTGTGCTTGAAGATGGGCTTAAAAGTCAGTGAGGGGCTGAATCACATGTGTATTCATGTGTTTTTTAAGACATACAACTTCTTTGACAGCACCGCTGGCCAGGTGTCAAGCTCAGCGACATGGTTCTGAAACGGTGGGAGCTTTTTGGCTCAGTGATTTTACTGCAAATAAGCTTGTTAAACTGCTCGCCCAGTGAAAGTGCCTTGCTGCAGACTTGAGAGCTGAATTCATCTGAATGTCTTATTTGAAAATGCCTTTGTATTTCTGCTTTCCAGCTACCTTTCTGAGCAATGATGTGTAATTCTTATTTATAATATGCTGAGGTATGTGGGGCTTGTACCGGGAACATGACAGCCAGACACAATTCTAGCTGTTCATATTCATTCCTTTTCTAATCATATCTTCTGAGATCTGCAAAGAAGTACCTAATGGGCCTGTATCACCACAAATAGGATTTTCTTAGGTACTGTTGACCATGAAGAAACCTGGTGTCCCTGCCCATGGCAGAGGAGTTGGAACTAGATGATCTTTAAGGTCCCTTCCAACCTAAACTGTTTTATGGTTCTATTCCCTCTTTTTCTTTATAGGTGGGGAGCTGAGATGGGTGGGAGGGAGTATTCCTGCCAATTAGCCTTGGATACCTGATGTAGACTATGCTTCTGTAATCAACAGGAAGGTAATGCTCAATGCTGTTCCCTGGAGGTACTCTTTGCTCTCATTTGGGAGATCGAGGGAGCCTAGAAGCTGGAAAGCCCAAGTAATCCAAAGCTTGGCTGTGATACTCCATAGGACTTGCCTAATGCAGCAAAACTAGTCAGTCAAAATTGAAATATGCTACATCTCAGTCCTGGGGACAAGCATTTTCTGTCTCTAAATGATCGAGAATAAACTAAATGGAAGAGTAGAAGTAAAAGCATTTGTGTGATGCTTTTGCCTCTTGGAGTTGTTGTAAATCACATATGTTTCACCTTTTTCTTTCCTCAGGAGGCAAATACCTCAACACCTGCCAGGAAACAGGAGGCTTCACTCTGAAGTAACTGATAAACAAGTGTGAAGCATGAGGATCAACCCTGCTATTCAGGCTGCTATTGACCTCACAGCAGGAGCTGCAGGTAATGCTGGAGAGAACTTAATTGCACAGAAGTTCTGAGCCTGTAATAACAAAGGTTTTAATACCTCTGACAAATGCAAAAGCAGTTTCTGGTTGCTATAAAAAGCCTTGCCTTCAGTATTTTAAGGACTGGAGATGAAGCAGCTGACCTCAGTCAGTGTTGTAACTGCATCACTATCTCCCCTCCTGGGTGAAAACCCTGCCAAACAGTGAAGGTGTAATCCTTATTTCGGACTAACAGTTTTCCAGGAGGAGATTGAAGTTTCAGTGTTAGTTCTCATGCTTACACGGGTTTGAGAATCAGTCACAAGTAGCATTTTGGAGTGTGAGTGACTGAGGTGCTGCTTTTGTCACAGGAACCCTTTATAATGGAAATGGGCAAGAGGCTGTCTGAAGGGTTATTGGCTCGGACAGCATCCCGGTGTGAATCCTTAAAAGCTGGGAAACTCAGTAGTAGGACCAGTGATCATGAATTCACTAACTTCCATGTCTGTCTAGTCTGTGCTATTTGTTGGATCAGTTGTGACAAGTCACAAGTGCAGAAACAGTTGCATTGGCTCACTGACATTGGCATGAATCAGTTGTTAATTCTACCAGGGAAAGGGTGTCGCTTTGACATTTTTAAGCCTCATCTGTGAGGGGAGGAAAAAAAGCTATTGTGGAAGTGCCTTTTGTCCTGAGCGAAGATTTAGGTGCAGAGGTACTAGTTTCCCTTGGAAGCTTACATGTTGTCCAGAACAGATGACAAACATAGGGGTAGAATAGTTCATTTGGCAATCTTTGTACAGGAAAGGTGGAAGGAAAGATTGATTTATTGTTCAGTTTAAACCTTTTAATGTTTTTCTTGCCCATGTAACAGCTATTGCAGTCAGTCCTTTTACGACTCTCAGTGCTGTGGCTGTGGCAGTATTAACGGTGTTAAGTGCATTCAGGATGGTGGTTGGAGGTCGTTTGTCAGAGTGGAGGTAACCTTAGTGCAGTGAGAAAGAGAGAACATGGGTCCCACGTGGCATCTTCAGAAAGCATTAGATTTGCCACCACGTTTTGCCCTGTGAATACCTGCTTCCTCAGCCCTTGCAGACTAAGTCGTTGACCAGGTAACACCCTGTTTCCCTGCAAGGGAAAAGAAGTGTTTCTGCTCTTAATCCTTCGTTCTCTTAGAAAAATCTGTTCATTCTCCTTGGGTTTTGTCCTCTGTAAAGACAGGGCAAATGTCTGCTCTATTGCGCAACGTGTCAACTTAATGCCTGTGCAGTTCTGTACAGTTTTGCAGTGTTCCCAGGTACTTAACTGGAAGGTGCGGTTGCTTTCCTTCCCGTACTTCAGTTTATGACTGCTGCTGTTAACCGCTCCAGGGCAGTGGAGCACTCTGGTTTAGGGAGCTGTCTCTCTGTGTTGAAGCCTGGCATGTCTCATGTTGGCTACTACAAGAGCTGGAAAGTAGCATGGGGATTCCATGCCCACATTCAGGCTAACGGGGCATGCTCTTGAGGCTTGCCTGTTGTTTGTGGTTTTTTTTTTGGCAGTGGAGCTTAGACAATCTTAGAACCAATTATGCTGTTTTCTTCTCCGATCTAGTTCTTCCTTCGGGTAAGATGAAGGAATTCAGACATTCATTTCAGCATGACTTCAGTAATTCTAAATCATTGTTCTTTTTCTCTGCTACTTCTGTTGTAACAGATAGTATTAATGTTCCTCTAGATTTATTTTCCATATTCTTTCCACATACTTGCTTTGTACTGCCTGTGTTCATTGGTAGAGGCCCTCTTTGTTAGGTATGCCTCCACACCCTTTAGGGAGAGTATTTAACCTGACAAACAGCTGGCTCCTCTGTCGAACGCATAACCTGGTTTTACCTTCCTCTCCAGATCCACACTTGTCTAGCTGATAAGGAATAGCATATTTGGGCAAGTAAATTCTGAAGAATAAATAAGTCATTTAGCTGCCTGTGGGGTCAGAGTCCTTTGCCTGGGATCTGAGCAACCTCTGATCACTTCTTTGATTAAGTAGGATGCTTGTCCCCACCACTGCCATGTTACTGTTGGGACCACGTTTGTCTAAACATTCAAGCAGGGTTGACTCCTGTGTTTCTGGTTTTGTTCTTGTTTTGTTGGGGTTTTTAGGTTCTACTGCTGTGTGGAAGAATTTTTTTTCATCTAATATTTTAGATATTAACTTGGGACTCTTGGGTTTTACCTTGAGGCTTCCAGAGTTTGTTGCTGTAGTTTACTGATGGTCTTGTGCCACTGCCAGTGAAAGCGTAAGGAGAGCCCTTTCTCTTTTTCTGGAACAGCTGTTCACAGTCAACTCCCAGTTTTCCAGCTGACCATTCATGGGTTTGTTTGGCTTCTTCCAACATCCATTATTTTACTACAGGCAGATGGTTTAGGTCTGCCTTTACACAGGCACGCACTTGTCCTGTAATCACTATCTGACTTGCTCGCAGGTAGCATTGGCTGAGCCTTTCCAGTGCTGCTTTTCATCGGAAGCTTGCATGGATGTTACTGGTCTGAGCCAGCTACTTCTTTCCTTGGTTATCCCTCCAGGAGCAAGACTCTCTTCGTGCTTCATTGCATGATTTGCTCTGAAGCTTTCAATGATCCATCTGGTTGAGAATGAGGCTTTGTGGGAGCTGGGATGTTGACTTCCTCTTGGAGGCCCTAAAGTAGCTCTTTGCAGAGGAGCAATAGCAGTGTAACACAAATGTGTTTGCAGAGAGTAAAATCGATTGAAAATAACCCTGGTTAAGCAAACACTTGCTTAACTCTTCTCCCCACTTAGAAGAGAAAAATAACTAATTGGATTCACAGATTTGTTTTCATTTTGGTTTCATTACATTATCTTCATTTACAGATTATTTCTGTTTTGTAGCTGAAAAAGCATCTTGTTAACTTGCCCCCTTTAAGGTACACGTGAGTCAACTGCACTTTGGTTAAAGCTCAGCCTCTTTTAGGGCAGTTCAAGCAAAACCATACAGTACACCTATGGTATGCTTCTGTTAGGTGTTGACTCCTAACAGATTGCTGTCAGTGTACACTGGTATTTCGTGTGGAAAAAGTGTAATGTTGGCACTCTCCTCAGGCTACTGACTTGAGTTGGATCCTGGAGAGGATCACAGCGCTGTAGGCCAAGTGGTTATTGATGACATTAATGGAAATCTCTCACAGGTTTTCCGGGTATTGACCTTGCAATTCAGTTTGGAAAAGATAACAGACTGACAAATTTTGCCCTTTTGCCCTTTCCCAGCGTATCCTGGACACTTTCTTCCAGTATGTGGGAATAAATGTAAATAGAAGTCATCTGGAGTTTTGAAGTGAAGGGCTGGAGTCTTTGGTTATCAATTTATGATGCATCGTGGCTTTTAGCACTCTCAGCAGTGTTGTTCTTGTCCTGGGGGAACCTTTGTCTCACTTGATTACCAATCTTTCAGGTTTTTGTTATTGTTGAAACCTAAAATCAGATGGCTCTCAAACACTGCATTAATGAGCAGGGGAACATGTTGTGTAACTCGTTAATACAAGTGACTTGATAGCAGAACAATAGTTCTAATTCAGTACCCGTTGGTTAGTGAACAGAGTCATTTAGATGCTTGCTTTTAGCAAGGTAAAGAAATGTTTAATGAAAATCAGGCTGCTACTGCTCTTATGCCTGATATGTGTGTCGGGTTTTGGTTTTTTTTGGGTGTTTTTTTTTTCCCTTCAGGTAATTAACTTCACCACTGACAATTGATGCCATTGTGTTAAAATCAGTGCACTTGTCTTTTCCTGCAGAGAATTCCTTCGTCTCTGCTTTCTGCATGATTTTCCTAATAGAGCAGTTTGTAGCTAGGTGTTTGAGCTGTGATAACCTTCAGTTGCCTTCCACTTGCTTAGGTGGGACAGCATGCGTGGTGACCGGCCAGCCCTTTGACACCGCAAAGGTGAAGATGCAGACGTTCCCTGACATGTACAAAGGCATTGTTGACTGTTTTGTGAAAACCTACAAGCAAGTGGGGTTTCGAGGCTTCTACAAGGGAACCACACCAGCGCTCGTAGCCAACATCGCAGAGAACTCCGTTCTGTTTATGTGCTATGGATTTTGCCAACAAATTGTGAGAAGAATTGTTGGCGTAGACAGGAAAACAAAGCTCAGGTTAGTAATAGAAATCTGGTTTATACTTCAAAATAAGTAATCGTGCCACTGCTACTTGCAGGTGCTGTCTTGTCAGGGTACAGCTGATGTTCCAGGCACCCCCTCTGCCTGTAGGCAGAGTAGTAAGCTTGGGAATGCAGACCTTTGTGCTAGGATATGGTGTCTGACTACAGCAGAGCCATCTACTTGTCACTGCAGCTGGCTGGTTGAGATAATCACAACTAAACTGGAATGTTCACGACCTGAAACGATGTTACCAGAGGGACTGAGCATTGCAACAGCTGGAAGTTTGTATTGCCTTGATCTCTAGGTTTATCTGGTTTTTGCAGGGGAGGTAATGCCTCTTCTTACAGACTAAGGGGAAAAAGCACTTTTCTAATACTGCCTTGCCTTTAATTATTCATGTTTCAAAATCTTGAATGTAATGGTCATTAGACCAAAGGTCTGATTGTGCACAGTGTCTATAGCATTGGCAGTAAGTGGTTGCCTAAAAGAATGAGAAAGAGGAGAAGGAAGTGTTTAATACTTGCTGTGAGTCCTCTGCCAGGCTGTGCTTTTAGTTAAGGGGATTTCTTGATCCTGGTGCGATCCAGTCAGTGACTTTGGATCTCTTTTGAAGCATTTGTCCAGTCTCCTCTAAAATTAAGTTCCTTGCATCTGCAGTACACTTGAGCAGGGAGTTCTGGAGGCGATAGTCGTTAATTCTGTAACTGGAAGAGGCAGTTGATCCTTAGCCACTGTCACCATGTTACGTCTGTCCATTGCTCCATGCCCTCTTTCCCACCTGAGCCTTTCCCTGGATTGAACGATCCCAGCCCTCCTAGTCAGTGAGCGCTGTGAAACTGTTCCTTTAGCTGTTTGCTTTCTCTGAAACTCTTGTAGTGCTAATGTGTGTTAGCTTGAGAGCAGAGCTGTGCCGAGTATTTGGTGTGTCAGCAAGTCATGGATTTATGCACTGGCATGATGACCATAATCTCTTTCTAGCCAGGATGGCTTTTCTCCAGGTGCATCCCCTTAGAGCTGTCAGTGGTCCAGCAGCCTCAGTGGGCCTTACTGTTATACTTTTCTTAAGGTATGTCTTCTGGGCAGCACTGGGAGTAGCTGCACCTTCTCCATCCTCGTGCTACTCTGCAGTGTGCGAAAAGACTTCTCATACTGTCCTAACTCCATTCATTCGAAGAGTGATGCAAGGTTAACCACATCCAGCTTTCTATTAATAACTCTGTTCTTGCCTCTGTCACATCTGTCTCCAAATGGAAGTAGCTGGGGGGGCTGGGATGCTGCATTTGACATCTCTGACATGACATGGGTAGCTGCCAGTGTGCAAGACAAGTGTCTGAAAGTGGCGTTCAGTGAGGTGTTCGCCTGTCATGTACTGAGATGTGCTGTGTCTGAAGACTGAGTCCTGCTAGGAGGGAATAGGAAGTGATGAAGAAACAAATTATATCAGTTGCACCCTACTTGCAGTCTCTTTCACTGTTTTCTGGCAGCTGAGACAGAACTGTTTGCACCTGGTTTTAGTGCTTGCTCAGATCAAGGTGTTTCTGCTTGCTTGGCTTACAGACCCCTTAGCTTTTCCTACCCACTGAAATGCAGGAGGTAGGCCTACTGCTGATCCGCCTGGGAGGTTGGCCACAGACATGCAGAGGTCCTAGGATCGTTGCCTCAGCTGACTGAGGCAGCATGTTTAGGGTGTTTGTAGGAGAGGTAGTGCAGGAAGCATTCAGACAGCGTACGTAGGTGTACTGCTCCATATCGTTGGAGTAGGATACAGAATGGGAATGTAATTTGAATATGTAGCAATAACAAATGCCTCTGTCATGACCCTCCTTTCTGTGGTCAAGGACTGGTACTTTTCAGATCCGGGATGGCTGTTCAGTGCAGTGTTGATTGAAGAGCAAATAGTGTGACTGCATGGCTCAATGAGGACAAAACTCCACACCATTTAAGATTACTTGAAAGGATGCTCCCTTAGTCTCTTCATCTGGATCGTTGTGGGGGCATCTTACGAGGTGCAGGTGTGAGAGTTGCGTTGACATGGTCTGCAGTGGTTCCAGAGCATCTCCACCCAGCCTCATTGCAGAGGATTCGAGAAGCCTTTGTAGTGTGCTGCGGGGGAGGGAGGAAACCCCGATGAGGTGACAAGTGAAGAAATACCATTACCTTTGTTGCCTCTGCTGTTTAAAAACTGTCATGCTGTCTTAGCCTGAAGAAGAAAATGCATCAAGTTGCAAACTAAGGGGAACCTGACTGTTTTTCTTACCCAGATCTAACAAATTGCTTCTCACTTTTTTCATTTTTCTGTAATGTTTGGGATTTCTCAAAACGAGCTATAGTAGTTTATAAACCATCTAGAAGTTACCTTTTCAGCCATACCTTCAAACAGCTTGGAAAGGAACTTGCCTCACCTGCCTGAGTTTAGGGATGCACTGGTCAGTCAGTGTGTGAAGCCTTGCAGAACACTGAAAAGGGCAGTTACAAAACAACGCTTTTTCCAGTTAAAGGAATACTCATGCATCAGTGGCATGTCAAAAAGGAAGCAACTGGAGAGAGAAGTGCTAAATTCCATTTATCTTTTAATATCCATTTAATCCAACCAAGGTGGTTGTATTCCGTGCTAAAGTCTAAACTGAGACAACCAAATGGAAAGAGAAGTGCTAAATTCCATTTGTCTTCAAATGTCCAAATTGATTTCGTTCCGTGCCAAAGTCTAAACTGAGAGAACCATTATCCTTGTTCACCTCAGTTTGACTTCCTCAGTACGTGACTAGTCATCTTCAGCGGTTATTTTCTTTGGAAAAAAACCCAAGACAAATGCCTCTTACGCTGCTGCTGCTTCTTCTAGAAGAGTAGAAGATTCTTGCTCCTGTGATGTGTGATTAAAAACTCTCCCATCCAGAAAAAGTACTGAATTAGCATTTTGAGTTGAGGGGGAATTTGAACAGGATTCAAGGCTTATCTCTACGGTGAGGTTCGCAGTATTGAAGACCGAGGCCTAAACAGTGTGTCTGGTTGAACTGTGGAGTTAAACACCAACAGGCAGAAGTGGAAAAGATCTGAATTATGGGTAAACTTAGTCCATTATGTACATGTGTCAGAATTCCTTCAAGTCTGATAGCATCTGGTTTGGTTTCTCTCCTGAATGAGGAAGGATCCCTTAGTGCATAGTTCAAAGGCACCTCTTCCATATTTTCTTATCTTAATTCAATTTGTATCTGTCTCACCTTGCCATAGCTCATAGTTTAATGACTGCAGGGTTCAGCCACGTACTCCATTTGTAACTCCACCTTGCTCTGTCTAGAGCTTTAGCGTGTTGCATCCCAGCTCCCAGTAACACACGTGTGCGCTGCAGGAGTTGTGCATTTAGTGTTGCCATTTCTTATTTACTGCATAGCATTCAGTTGCTGGTTTCTTCCACTCAGACAGATCTTGTCGTTGCCATGTCTGAATGTCACAAGCTCTGCTTCATGTCACGACTTCAGTTCTGTGGTGCTTCTGTAAGTTGTAGCCTTAAGCTCTGTTGTATAAAACTGCTGGACACTGGGCTAACAGCCCCCTGGTGTGGAAGGAGGTTGAGTGCAGCTATGAGGTTGCATTCATGGCAGCACAGCCACAGGAAGATTATACTGGTCCACTGTGCCATGCTTTCAGATTTCGAGCATTTTCAGCTGAAAACCTGCCTTTAATGCTGGTAAGGTGAATTTGAGACCACCGATGTTCCTGCAAGGTGCTTATTGCTCCTATTCTTTTTGAGGCACTAACCAGTACCCCAGAAGAGTTGCCTAGTAAAACAAGTCTATGGAAGTCTTTGTGAAAACTAAGAGATTTGATAGTGTTCAGTGATTGCAGCAGAATAAAGTATTGCAAAAAGAGTAAAGAAGTCACAGAATGGTTTGGGTTGGAAGGGACCTTAAAGACCATCTAGTTCCAACCCCCCTGCCATGGGCAGGGACACCTTCCACTAGACCAGGTTGCTCAAAGCCTCGTCCAGCCTGGCCTTGAACACTTCCAGGGATGGGGCATCCACAGCTTCTCTGGGCAACCTGTTCCACTGCCTCACCACCCTCTCTGTGAAGAATTTCTTCCTGATGTCCAATATACACCTCCCAACTTTCAATTTAAACCCGTTACCCCTTGTCCTGTCACTGCAGGCCCTTGTAAAAAGTCCCCCTCTGACATTCAGAGGTTGCTATGTGTCTTTTCCAGGTGCCAAAAAGACGCATTTAAGTTGTGTACAAGATGGGATGCGCTAGGTTTTTCACCTCTCTGGTTGAAATAACTGCCCTTCTTCCTTGAGATTCTCTTCCCCCAAGCTTGTGCAACAGTTTTTATTGGTGATACTTCGAGTGCAGGCTCAGGAAGCTGGTTGGTGGTGCAGTGGTTCTGCTGCACTGAAGGTCAGTGCCCAAATACCTTCTGCAGTTTCTCTCTTGCAGTGATCTGCAGAACGCTGCTGCAGGCTCATTCGCCTCTGCCTTTGCCACCCTTGTCCTCTGTCCCACAGAGCTGGTGAAGTGCCGGCTGCAGGCCATGCATGAAATGCAGCTGTCTGGAAAGATAATCCAGGGACACAAGTAAGTGTACACCCTGCCCAGTGTCTCCTAAACCCTTTCATGTGGATTTATTGTATTTAACTCTGTTAGTTCAGTGTCACGTTTGTAGTGCACTCTTAACCAGAGAGGAGTTGCGGCTGAGAGGGTCACAGCCTGGAGACTTTCCAGGTACTAGTAAATCTGGATGCCAGTGAAGGGCTCCCAGCAGGATCTCATTCCAAGTCTGTTGTGGTTTAACTCCGGC
>NW_010240679.1:22593-45136 GCF_000690775.1 Eurypyga helias | reverse complement strand
ACAGTTTTCGGGCGGGGAGCGTGCGGGGTGTGTTTTCGGTTTTCAGGGCTCAGGAGAGCTTCAGTCGATGCGTTTAGGGAAGCAGTGCTTTCCAGGAATTTAAATGAGACCTTTTTTTGTGTGAATGGGGGGTGGCTTTTCAAGGCTATTCTATTACTCCTGTGTTTGCTTTTGCAGATTGCTCTTATAAATAGTTAGGGAGCTGTATTAGCATATAAAACCCGATATTCTCAAAGGGGGGGGGGAAAAATCAAGGTCTCCCCGAATTTACTTTCCGTAAGCGGGGTAGATCACTTTGATGGTCTCTTTCTGTATTTTATCAGGGACATTATCATCTCTAATACTCAGCTACCATTTGTACTTTATTCCATCATGGCAATGTGTTTCAGTGGGTGCTGGGAAAAAAAAAAAGTCGCGATGAGGTTACTCGTTGAAGTAATTTAGTTGATAACTGTTGGAATAAGGTTTAGTCATTTCTTCATGTGGAGAGAAATGTTAAGTGGTAGGCAGGAGGCAGCAGCAACCCTCAAGGTTAAGGTTTTTGCTCGGTTTTCAATCTGATTTTCCTTTTTTCAGTCTTGCAAACTTTCTGCACTTTAACCCTTTGCAATGAAACTTTCCAGGCGTGGTGTCTGCATCCAGGTAATTTTAATATGTGTGTGTGTATATATATATATATGTATTTTGTTTGGTAAACTCATGCAAAAATAACTCAGCTGGTTTTAATAGTGTGGGACTTTTGGATATGGGGAAAGAATTGCTGCATTTCTTCCATTTAAAGATGAAACTCCTGCAGATTTTTTTAACAGGGTTTTTAATTATTATTTTAAATTTGAAGTATAGTTTAGAGGTATTTCTCCTCATCTGCGCCTTTCTATTAAAACACTGTTTGACTGGAAATCCTGCTGTGGTTACCTACCGGGTTTGTGTGTGTCTTGCTAAGACCAAAAGCTGCACTGTTGGGAAGAGATGTGCTGTTTGTTGCTGAATGAGAAGCTGTGATAAAGGGTCTGGAGGGGATGTCCTGCCTGTGTATTCAAACCCAGGCTTATTCGGCACTGATTCTGCAGCTGACAACAAAGGGGTGTCTCTGCAGACACCCCTTGAAGCAGGCAGGGCTCCGCTTGCCATTTGCTGTGAAAGTGCTGGATTTGAGATCTTGTAAGCGAAGACTTTGAAATGTTTGTAGGTAGAAGCCTTCTGTGTGGTGGAGTTTAAGCTGCTGATGTGGTAGTCGGGGAATTCTTTTTCTTCTGCAGTTCATCTGAGCAGAGGACAGGATTTCCCAGCATTGTCCACACTGCACATTCAGAGTTGGAGGATGTATGCAGTGTTAGAGGTTCATTTCAAAGTTGCAGACCTCTACATCTATGTTTTGTGGTGTGTGTTTTACTGAGGAGAGGAAAAGAAAGGCCAAACAATAGAGAAGTGTTGTAAAAACTTCGTAAAAGGAGCTTAAAGGGATGTTAGGACTGCGTATTTAAACGTCCCAGTGGAAAGTTACATGTTCACCTTATCTCTGTCTTCCCTTGAAATATGCCAAATGATTGTTATATGCCCTCTTAGATTAAACATAGAGTTGTATGTAAATAAAATATGGAGATATCATTTCCTGATTTAAAATTAAGAAACGAAAAAAAGAAAACAGTTGTAATCCTACCAAATTTGAGTTGTGTGGGGTTTTTTTTCTATTTCAGATTAATTAAATGAGATACAACAGAGTCTTGTTGGTTGCATCCTAACAATTGCATTGTGAATCGATGCTGTGTGTGTTAGTTACTGCATATACTAGTGGAGCATGCTGGATTTTACACGAGTTGTTGGGGGGATGCTACTGGTCCATCAGAAATTGTATGCAAATCTCTCTGCAGTAATTTTCAGGTTGTGTGTTGGGAACTTCTCTGTATTTGCTAAGCAATTGGCTGGCGGTCTACAGTGAAGTACTTGGGCATATGGTGCTGGCTCATTTTCCATGTATTTAGCTACTAATGGCATTAAAAGAAGCCAAAATATATTTAATACCTCTCTAATACTAATTATCTTGATAAAAAATTGCTGCAAATACTATTAAAATTGCAGATGTATACAAAAGTTGCATGGTCAGTGTGAAGGCAAATCCAGGGAATAGGGTCAGTGGGAAATCTGTTGATCTACAAAGGTCTGTCAAGATGCTGTTGCTGCTAGGAAAAAAACCTGGGCGCCCCTGTGACACCGTAACTCTGGAACAAAGGCGTAGGGACTTGATTCAGGGAATGGAAAATCTGGCTTTGCTGCTGCTTTCCTAGTGCAGAAATAATTTTTGTCGAGTAAGACTGTTGGCTTCCTCAGAGTTAAAGGTTTATAACCCTTAAATAGCTCTTCCTGACACTAAGCAGTATCCCTTTCGTGCGTTTGAAATGTGTTAGAAAGGCTGGCCAGTAGCATTGGTAGTGATGAATGAAAAGGAGAGAAATTTACAACATCAGATACTTTAAATTATTTCCCTTGTTGTTAGTTATTACCAAGCATTAGACTGCCACACTTGAATATAATTAATGTAGTAAATGGTTTATTAGGCACCATCTGAACTTTTGTCTTCCTTAATTATAGAAGCTTAGTGCAGTGGTCTGTGTACAATATTCTGTCCAAATAATTGCTTTCAGACTTTTATCTGACCATGGTTATTTTTGGAGCAGCTGCATGCATGGCTTTTTCCTGAACTTTGCACTTTTTAGGTTCTCCTTTCCAGTCCTGCAGCTACATTTCCAATTTGCATAACTAAGAGCAGTTGTGTTGTGATATTGCTGGTAGTAATTCAGAGCAATTGTTCTGCATGCCATCACACGGTAATATGTTTTGATCTTCCTTAAAACTCTAATTCATGTTTAGATATTCACCAAACTGTGACACAAATGGGAAAGTTGCAGTTATGTATTTTCTGAAAGTTTTTAAATGGTTACTGAAGTTACGGGTGTTTCTTCCAGTGACATTGTGTGTCTTGAAAATTATTTTAAGGATGCAAAAGTAGCGACATGGGATGAAATCTGTGCCACAAAGAACTTACAGTAAAGGGTTCATATACAGCAACCCCTGCTTCGTGTGCTTCATCGTATATATTAATTCCATAATAAATGGAATTTATTAGAAGTCATAGTGTCTTAGTTAGGGCACAAGATTATGTGACAAGTTGACTACAACTACCATCTTAAACCTGAGAACAATGTAAAAAAAAAAAAAAGTGTTTGTTACAGGTCTTAACAAGCATTTTGTATTTTAGATCCAGTCTTTTCTGTGGTGCACCCATAGAAAACTGATCTTCTTCATCAGTAACACTGAGAAAAGCAATTTTGATAAGAAATTTGGTCTGAAAATTTTACACAGACTAGAAACAGTGTTTCAATAGTTGGCCTTGAGGTCAAAGCATGCCAAAATCATTACGCTTGCTGTATACATTATCTGAAGATTGACTACTTCAGGAGGATGAATGCTTGAAGGGTTCAGTGTCAGGGAGCTGTTGCCAGAATTCTTGATAGGGGTCCTTGACCTTGGGAACTTGCTCCTGACAGATGCTCAGACAGAGCCTGTTGGTCTCCAGGCCTTCAAAGCCCTCTCCCATGCCAGCTACTTTGGAAAGACCAAACCTCTGCCCCTGAAGATGGCCAGAGGTTCGGTGGGAGCTGGGGAAATGGAGCAGAGCTGGGCTCTGGGATGTGGTGGCCTGGGTTGCTGTTACATTTCATTGGAGGTGCGATGGTGTGGCTGGTTGTATGTGTTATTGCACTGTGCTTTCTAGAAGGTTGCATTTCAGAAATCTAAATGTAAATGGAAAGTAAATGTTACTCACCACATAGCTCAGCGATTGTCATCGGAGTGGGATTCACCGCAGGTTTTGTACAATCCTCTGTTTATTGTATTAAATTATAGGAATACTAGACAAGATTAGGGCGTTTTATAGCTAGGCCTGTGAAGTGACTGCGAGTGCTGTCTGGGGGCTGAATGCAAAATGGTGTGAACCAAATGCCTGTTAACTCTGGAAAGTTTCTTCTTCCCTTGTGATAGGTATGTGTCTGGGTGGAAGATACGTGGTCCACCAGATGTGGAGGACTTAGTGAAACGGAGTGATTTTTTCTGCAACTCTGTGAATTCTTTTATGTCGCTGATGGAGCCAGAGGTCTGGAGGGTGTAAAATTTGATGAGGGATCTTTATAAGATCCTTAGTTTAAAGGAGCTCTGCCATGCTAAGTTCTGTATTTAATTTTGGTAGTGGAGTTGCCTTTCAGTCCATCACTGGAAGGACTACTTTTGGTGTGCTCACTGTTCTACGTCCCTCAGCAAAGCTTCTGATCCTCTATGAAATACCAAGTCTCTTCTACCCATGATGTTCTGTTTGAGGGACAGGAACCAAAGTAAACACCTTTTGTGAATGAAAATATAGTGATGTGCTCTACAATCATGGTCCAAGGTGCCCTCAGCCTTTGCATGAGGGAGTAGTGCAGAACTTGGCATTCTGTTCTGAGGCTGGTTCCCAGATAAGAAGATGCTAGTTCAGAGTGCTCTTCTGACACAATGCATTGCAAATCTGAAAAATACTGTAGGTATTTTATAATTCAGTATGCAGAGCAGGAAGTGTTTAGCTCCGAACTGGAACCGGGATAACGGTCCGTTCTCTCTGACGCTGCGGTGGTGAGTGGCGGTCAGTGACAAATGAAAGCTCTTACCATCTGATGGCTGCTTGGTTACCTGTGAAATGTGGTTTCTAATAGACAGGTTTCCACATCCTAAGAGCAGCCACTGCAATTAGATGAGCAGAGCCAGCCCCCTTGTTGAAAGACTCGTTAGAGTGGCTAACAAGCCCATCATGCCTCAGCTTAGCCTCAAACCGATCCAGCCAGCTAAGTGTTTCCGAACACAGCGGAGGGACCCGTGGTTGCTCATCGCGCTCTCTCTGCGGGCGGAGAAGGAGCACGGTTTATTGTCGGAGCTGTTGGCCTGTCTCTCCTAGAGACGCTTAATCTGTAAAAGCAGAAGAAAGTAGAGCATGCAGCAGCATCCTTGAGGTCCTGGCTCCATCTGAATGAGTTGCTTGCAAAATGTTCAAAGGCTTCACTTGGTTTAGGATTTCATCCTGTGGAAGTGTTATAGAGGGCATCCTGTATTTCCCAGTGAAGATAATCATGTCCAGACTTGGTAGTAGTTACTGACAAATTGACTGAGAAGTTGGTGATTAATTTTAACAAATGAGTTTTCTTTGGAAGCAAGCTCACGCACGCCAAGTATAACAGTATGCCTATGATAAAATTAGGGATTTTTTTTTCTTTAAGCTTCAAATATGCTGGTAACTGATTATTTTTTCTACTCTTAAGACATCTTTGTTTTGTGAGGAGTGTCATTGGGCGGGGGGAGTAGGGGGCAGAGCGGAACCCAGAAGGGTTTTTCTTCCTTAAAATACCCTAAAGAGTAAAGAAATGTTCAAGGTGGTTGCAAATTTTTTTTTTTCCTAGTGGTTTAGGAGTATTTAATGTATTGTACCATATAGTCTGGAAGGCCTCTGGTGTCTTCAGTGAAGTACAGGCCTCATACCTAGTCCCGTAAAATCAGGGAAAGGTCTTGCGCTATCTTTAGGTAGGCCTTGGATCTAGACCCCTGTGAGTCCTAGCTGATATTCCAGCTGCAGGCTCCTTTCAACAGGAGACAATAAACTTGGGTGGTAGGAAACAAAATCTTAGCTAACATATGTGACTTAGGTCATATTTTGATGTATTGAAGAAGCTGGTTTGAAAACAAAGCCTGCTTGGGCTAAATATATCACGGGGTGTTATAGAGGAAGGATTAAGAATAAGAGAATGTTTTGAAGAAAGCAATGTACACTGTCAGAAGTTTTATTTCTGAAGTTTGTGGTGCAAGCATAGAAATCGTATAGGCAAGGAGCATTATTTCTTAACAACACAAATGTGGTTTGTAGGAAAATCAAGCAGTGACGTGTTTTTAGACATTGAGTCTTGCAGATGGGTGCAAGGCCACGATCTAACTGCCTTGACTCCACACAGGGACCTTTTTATTAGCACAGCCGAGGGGCACAGAGTATTGAGGGTGGTTGTACGCTGCTGAGTTTGTGTGGCTGTAGCTTTGTGGTGTGGACGTTTTCTTTATAACATGCCACCTTTTTTTTCAGAAGCATATCATTCACCCATAAAACACATGTTCTGATTTAAAGCATAGTTAAGGGTCTACTTAGCGGAAGAAGTTTTACTAAGTATAAAAGTGATTGCTTTGACAAAATAGAGAATAATGTGGCATTAACAAAAAAACTCTCCTTGTTCTTTTTCTTTCTTTTTTTTAGCTTTTGTTTAACATGCATAACTCTCAGTACCCTTAGATTTAGAAGACCTTTAGAAAAAGACATTTAGAAAACTGAAAGTCCCTTAAAAGATTGTTTCTTTCATTATCTTGACAAACCTTGAAAAGTAGTTTCTGTGCCTGCATAGTGATTATGTTTCAGAAACAGTTCTTAGGGATTTTATTATGTGCTGAAACATATGTTTATAAAAAAGACTATAACCTGGTGGAAAAAGTGTCTTATAATAATAAACCTGTCGATGGGCCATATGCTGCCATCAGTATATTTGAAAAAATAAATTCGTCTACAAGTGTTAAGTAAGTTTACAGCCCAAGTGTTAAGTTAGGGTCAGACTGTGGCTGGCCCGCTGTGGGTTGAGAGGGGGAGGAAAGTGCATTCAGATCCTCATGCTCTTTTCATTAGCTCACACAGCGGACAGTGAGGTGGGGAGGGGTAGCACTCCTTCCCAAAGGGCATTGGAGGCTCTGCCAGCTCTGTGGGAGACTGGAAGAAGTCCTCCTCCCGCAGCTTTCCTCAGCACTCTGAGGGTTTGTGCCGATCCAGCACAGGGTTTTGTGAAACTCAGCTGATCTTTGCGTGATCTCTCCTGAGAAAAGCAGACCTCTGAGGTAGATTATCTGCATTTAAAAGGTGACAGAACAGATATATGAAGCCAGTGCAAATAAAAGAGCTGTGATAACTATGCTGTTGGATGAAAAATATGGAAAAAACCTTCAGTTCTTACTGTCTACTAGATATAGATCATTTGTATTTTATGGATCTTTTTTGTGCTCCTACCGTTACTTTTGGTTTTTAAGTGTAGGTGACATGATCATGGCAAAATCTTTTGTTTCTGAAGAGCAAAAGTAAGATGCAGTAGGTTGAGAATGACACATTCTTCAAAAAGCACTTCTGTGGGGGATCAGTGTTTGGTAAATGTAGACATTCTCAAGCCTATTCTGCTTTGGATGCACTTGCGTGGCTCCTGTGAATGGGAGTCATGCATGTGTGCACCTCAAGAAAGAGTAGTTCTCTTTGTAAGGGAGGCATTTTATGTGTAGAAACACACTTCACCGAGAAGTGTTTTTAATGTCCTAATGTTTTCCACCACTGATCAGCTGTGCGCCGCTTGTTTTCCTGGCAACTCGGCAGGTGATAGTCATTGTCAAAGGAAATATCAAAGATTAGGGAGAATTGTTTAAAGTAGTTGACCATGCTCAAGGCTGTGTCAAGAGATGCATGAGGTTGCCATAGCATCGGTTATCAAAATCAAGATTGTGAACAGAGCAGTCCCCAACAGGAACAAATTCCTTACCCACAGTCTTTCCAGGGTTCATCAAAGCTTGTAGTTTGCTCCGGGGAGATTTGTTTCTTGAGGGCTGACATCTTCCCCCTGGGTTTTCCTGCCCAGAAGTCTAATGAGGTATGTCGTGTCTTTGTGTACAAGGCTCCCAAGGCTAGAAGAGGGCCTTGGAGACTAAGGGAATGGAGCTGAGAGAGGGAATAAGCTGCAGTAGAAGCACTCAGACCCCAGCACGGAGTTTGCAACCACTGTGGAAATGGAAAGTCGATTGGATCAGTAATCCATGGAGTAGGGGCTACTTATACAGGTGTTCCCTGGGAAAACTTTGGGGCACACAAGAGACTAAGGCTAAGTATGGATTGAAGCAGTAGTGGGAGGATGACAGTAAGTCTGGGGAGGAAACTGTCTGTGTCTCCCGTGTGCTTACCTTTCCAAGAGAGGCCATTTTGGTACTGGCTAGGCTTGGAAGTACCCTGGGACCATTTATCTTCAGCTTGGTGAAATGGAGCTCCCCCACAGAGACTGTAAAGTCTAGCCAAGTTCTTACACCTCTCTGGACCTGAGAGAAGGGTCCTGGGCATCGGTGGTGCCTCCTGAGCATGGTTGATGAGGTGATGGAGGAGCCTGCCGTGGGCCAGGCTGCCTGGCTTGTCAGCGGTACGTACAAGCCAACATGTGGTGTTAACAACTGCAGTGCTCAGAATTTGCACAAACCCACACTGAGTAATAAAATAGCCTGCAACTAGTCAAAGGCACTAGTAGTAGCCAAGCGAACTTGGAATGTCTAAGCCAACCATTTTCATGTTACAATGAGCCAAAAAAAATTAGGACACAGTCCAAGAAATGGAGAACACCTCACTTTTCTGGAACTCTCATATCTCCAAGATGCTTTGGCCGATCTACCTCAAACTTTCCAGAGAAGCTTTCCTTGGCACAAGACCACGACTGTGAAATTTCATGTGACTGGGTTTTACTTTGTTGAAGTTATGAAGGTTAAAACCAGAGTTTGTTATAGAAAGCTAATAGAAATATTTCTGCACAGTTGATATTCATTCCATTGTAATTGTTCACTGCTATTTCTTGTTCAGGCTGATCATATTTTTGCTATTTATTTTAGTTGTTTTTTTTTTTTTTTAAAAGGATAAATTTAGAGCGGTATAGTTTGGAGCTGAACTGTGCATGGCTGTGTATAGGCATATGTGGTAAGGCAGAAGCAGTAGCCCTATATCCACTGGAGAAGGAGTCATAGTTGGAGTCCTACTCCCACCTGACCATCACTGGAGAGCTGTTCAGAGTGTCTGGTTTGAGAACTCGCTGTTTAGTACAGCTTTTCCCTCTCTGCTTGGTAGAAGAGGGTGTCTCTGTTGGCCTAGTTATGCTCTCACCTCCAGGCGAAAAATGCTTCTGGTTGATGGCCATCTTGTCATTCAGGGTTTCCCTAGTGGCAGCCTCTGCTGTGGAAAGCTATGAAGGTGGCAATAGCCTGATTGGGATCCGTGTTCTTCATGTGTGCTCTTAAGCTGCTTTTCATTGTCTCTAAACATCTGTAGCCTGAAATGTCTAGCTACCAAAATTGCAAAATTTCAGACAGGCATTAGAAAATACAGAGAAAATATTTGTGGGCCTGGAAGTGCTTTTTATTTTTCAAGTTAGGGGCACTTTGGCTGTGACTTGATTCTGTATTAGGAGTGGTGAAACCTGGTTGTGCACCAGCCCTCTCCTCCGCTCTGAGTGCTGGCTCCTGAATGATATGAAGACCAAAGCTTGCTATTGTTACATGGAGCCAAATGAGGAAAGGTCTCTCCCTGTATTTAAAAACACTGAATTAATTTGGTTGAGTCACTTTATAGACAGAGCAAGCGGCACTGGAGCAGATGTCAAGCTGGAATGAGCCTTCACCCCGAGGCAGGGGCTGATAGTGTTTGAAGTTGATGCTCATCTGTATTTTTCTTTCTGGGGCTCAAGTTCAAAAACACCGGGAGAGATTCAGAAGAAGTCAGGAGGTGCTGCTCCTGGAAGAGACAAGGTGCTGTTGATCACTTTCTGGTAGGACCCTCTTTCAGGCAGGATCACCCGGCGCCTTCTGAGCTCTGCAGCTCATGATTCCAGGAGGTGCTCCATGTCATAGAATCATAGAATGGTTAGGGTTGGAAGGGACCTTAAAGATCATCTAGTTCCAACCCCCCTGCCATGGGCAGGGACACCATATCTGTGCAAGCCGCAGCCGTTCTCCTGTTTGCCAACTGTACCGGTGCTAGCATCCGTAGCAGGGAGAGGTTACTGCTTCTAGCCTAACGCACCCCACACCAAACATACAGTTGTCTGTCAAGATACAGTGGATTATCCTGGGTTAACTCCTGAAGATTGGTGTCCGCCTAAAATACCTATCAGAAGGTTTTCTATTTGCTGAGGCGTTTTATTATTAGGAGCACTAAAAAGACCAACAGAGCCGGCTAAAAATCAATCTGCCGCTATGTAGGCAGCCAATGAGAAGGGTGCGGGGTGGGTGTAATGTGATCACAGCTACTTAAACCAGGGATCAGATATACTGCTACAGTCTGCAAAAGCTGCAAGCTGTAGAGAAACCCCGCTGAAAACTCCTGGACCACGGAATTAAAATAATTAAGCCTTGCAGTCACTGGAATATATGTTGCTCTTGCAGGGTTGTCATGAGATAAATTAGGGCACAGTCAGAGCACAGTGTACATGTGGAACTTTGCTTTTGTCATGTGTGATGCAGAGGCTATTCATTATTATTATTTTTGAAACGATAACTCGTTGCAGTTCAAAGTTCCCCCAAGGATTTTCCAGGTGGTGATAGCACCAAAGCCATGGCTATCACAGAGGAGATGCAAAGCAAAATAATAGAGGTGTGAGGATGCGTTTTTTGATTCCTGAGCTAGCTCAGGCATCACTGCACAGCACTGTAGTGCTCTGCATAGAGACTCCCTGAGTGATTTCTCCTGAAAGCAGGGTCCCGATGGAGATCATCACCTCAATGAATTTTTATCTCCTTGGCATTTCTAGAAATAGTGTGTCTGCTCTCTTCAGACTGCAGAGCTGCAAAGCTTTGAGTTACTACTGGTGCTACTCCATCCCATGCTTGCAGATGAAAGCTTCCACGGAGTCTCATAAACCCATTCCACAAGCTGGGAGAAGGGATAGAAAACGGCATAGCCTGTAATACTGCAATATTATAGTATTGTCTACTGTTGCAGTAACCCCTGCTGTGTTTGGAAGGTCTCGGGCATACCAGCACCATGTCTAATCAGTCAAGCAGCCAATAGTAATGCATAGCCTTGACTGCTGAGAAATTCAGCATAGCTAAGATGGATATCTGATCTAGCTCAAGAAAGTAAAGTCCTCTGTCTACAGCAGTTTGCTTTTCGATAGTGCCACTGTAACTCTGTTTCTGAATTTGCTGGCTTATTTTCTGAAGAACAGTTACACGATATGACACTTAAAATAATTAAAATACCCCTCATTAAATCCTTGATATAATTTCCTTATTTGCTGACTTGTAACATTTTAAGTAAATGAGGCAGGATCATTAACAGCCAGACAATTATACAGCTATGCAAGGACAACAGAGCTGTTCGATGGACAGTACTGGAATTTCATGACTTGAAACTGTAAGCTCAGATTGGACTCAGTAAGTCTATGTGATAAAGTATGAAGTCTTCCTTATTATTGGATTAAAGTCAACCTCTTTATGTGATTTCCCCCACCACCAATTGTTAGGAATCAGCTCTAAAGCAGAAGTGTGGTCAGTCACAGCAGGGCAACAGGAAAGTTGCTCATTTCCCCGCTGTCCAGGTTTCTCAGACAGTAATATTTGATACCACGTCAGTTCCACTGTGGTTTTGGGATAGAAACCAAAATGGAATTTGCTAAACAAAACAGTTATATTTTTGTTCTTTGAAATGCAATACCATTTTAACTGAAAGATTCCCCTCATTTTCCATCCAACAGAAGTGAGGTTACAAAAGAAGAAAATTGCAAGTCCCATGTATGAGAATTACTCGGGAAAATGTCAAGTGGCCTGGAAACGAGCATGCTGAATAAAAATGTCAAGATAAAGACAGATTGGGTCAAGACTTGCAGCAGTGGTGACTGGTTCATAGGTCTAGGAGATGGTTTGGAACAGGGATGCTGCTTCTGAGGTTTTGGAACTCGGGAGGTAGTTGTAGTGGCATGGTGAGGCTGGAGGAAACACACGTCTGTAATCTGTCACCTGTCACTGGCTGAAGTGCTGGAGAAATAGTAGCTGTAGGGAGAGTACATAGAGTACATAAAGTATGTATTATATTAACAGTGCTACAGTTTCCAAGAAAGACAGTGCTTTTAGAAAGCAAATCTTAGTCCTGTACTAAAAGTCTTATCTTTTCCCCGATTCTCTGATGCCCAGGCCAAGTGAAATTGATTTTAAACTGAAGACACCGATGTGCCAGTTTCTTAAATGTGGTTGGCAGAAAAGTGATATATTAGAATTCACATAAACTTGGATTCTCCGGCTCCTGGGAAGGAAACTGTATACGTTACCCATTGATGGAAACGTGGGCTCCTCTCCAGCGTGCCCTTGGGCATGTTTTGTTTAAGTGTCTTGAAAATAGGTGATTGTTCTTCATGTGCTTGTCCATACTCTGTTTCTTTATGGAGACAGTGACATTTACAGTATCTGAAGTACTGCTTTTGCCATACGTTTTAATGGTTATCTCCATTTACTAAAAAAACTAAGCAGAGATCTTGACATGATGAAGGTGTGGAAGGTTTAACAGACAAAATTGTTACCTGCATGTGATGATAAAGTTAGAAAACACTTTAAAGAAATCAAGCTTTCCATTTGCTTGATCTGAGCCATACAAATACTTTTCCTTTAATTTCTCTTCCCTCATGGTATAAAACTATGGAAGTCTGCTCGTTCTTTCATCAAAAATGATTCAGACCTGAGGGACACTTGTAATTTGGAAGTAATTAGTAAATAAGTAAGATAAATACTATCCATTGAGAATTGCGAAAGCATGTTGGATGGGATTCTTAAAGAGCTGTATCAAATTTGAACAATTAAAGCTTAAAAAAATTATCAGTAGTTAGTATGATAAGTCCATTTCATCATAAATTAGTTCACTGTTAATAACTTCCGCTGCTTTCTGAGCAATCTGAAGAGATTTTGCAATCTCCAAAAGTGGTTAAAGTAGAAGAAAGAGAAAATCTTTAGACTAAAACATGGGGGTATCCAGCTGCCTGTTCTGCAGCACAGACTCGGGGTGAGCGCTGGCAGGTAGTACTTACGTGTAGATGCGGTCAGTGGGGTCCTGCGTCCACAGCTGGACCTCAGGTCTGTGGGTGTGGGTACTCCCTCCTCCCCCTCGAACCATATATAGTATTTCTTTCATATTTTCTGGGTCACAACATCCTGTTTGTCTGCTCGTTTAAGGAAAGCTCAGTGGTGTTCATTTTCTTACGCTGAAGTCAAAAATCCCCAGTTTGTGTGGCTGCTGCTGCTCACAGAATTGGGCTCTTTAAATGGAGAAGCAAAATTTGAGGTGCAAGACATGTTTGGATAAACCTGGTTGGTAAGCAGACCAGCCTACTGCTGCTTGTAAATTAATCTTAAAACCTTTGTATTCCTATATTTAAGTGTCACTTCCGGATTGTGAGGTGCTACAGGATCCTGCTGTAGCTTTGTAGCAGCACAGGGGTAGGGTAATGGGAACACACAGGGATCTGTCATTCTTCTCTGGGTATAACCTGGTGCCTCTCACCACCTTCAAGGGGCTGTTGGAGGTAATACCAGATTTCATATTTGGGCTTTTTATATCATACCTTTCACTATAGTTAATAGAAGTACTATGAAATTGTACAGTGCATTAAAGAAAATACACTATTCCTATATAGAGTTCCTTCCTTTTTATTGGGTTGGTTAAATTTTGTTTAATCAATTCACCAAACTGGGTTTAGTGATTGGTAAGTTTACTGCTCGTGGTGGCAGCTTTCCTACCAGTGAGTGCAGATTACCAACACTTTGTCCAAATACAGGTTCACAAGAATTTTACGCTTTTGCCTCAGCAGAGCAAGCATAACAGGAAGTTTTGCATAGAAACTGAAAAATCTGAGAAGTTTGGAGTAGAGATTGAAGGCATCTGAAGACCAGAACAAGAGTCTCATCATTCTGCTTGGTGCCATTTATGACTGCTGTCAGTATATCTTTTGGCAGTTTTACACACATATTTAGCATGAACTTCAATGCAGTTTTTTTCCCCAACAGCTAAAAAAATACCAATCTGATGAAAGTAGGAAACTTTTGCTTTGCTTGCAGTCATCCTGTGTAATCCTTATACCTTCTACAGCAGTTTTAAATGTTAGTAAAAAATCTCAGCTAACACATGCTGGCTAGAAATATAGACAGACACAAATCAGGAAATAAAAGCAAGAATCATGAAAGTGTTAAAAATGTTAAGCACTTGCTTTTTAGATCAGATTAAATATTTTTTTTTTTCATTTATTTAGTGTCTGAACAGGATTGAAGCAGGCCTAAACCCCATCAAGAGAATAGGTTTGACAGAATTGGGTGTTGCTGAGGAATCAATCTATGTTAAAACAAGGATTTCTTTTTCAGAACAGTCCCTTTTTGTGTTGGCAGAGAAAACCTTCTTCTGATTGATTTAGGGCAGTGAATTGGCTTCGCTTTATTACTTGCTCTGTGCCTTTAGCTCTTAAAAGCTGCAGACATGGATTGGGGCTGTATTACGCTAGGCAAGGGGCAAAACCACGTAAAAGTTTGTCTCCATCCTTGCAAACTTTTTCCCCGTTTCTCCATATGGTTGGCTTGAATGCTGCCGATAGCCTTCCTAAGTGGGAGATGGTGCCATGGTGAGGGAAAACAGGTTCATGGCCTTCCCAGGAAACTTGAAGAGAAGCAAGCACTGGCTCAGAAAAGGCTCCCCAGGAAAGCAAGCAGGCGGGTATGCTCGGGGAGCATGGGCAGACCCCAGCTGCTCCTTCCCACAACCAGGAGAGAGTCTGTTCCCAAAGGTGCTGAGTTGCCAGCATGCAGCAAGGGAGGAGAAGGAGAAGGAGCGTTTTAGGTGTGTCTAACATCTTCCTGAGAGGATGGCTACACTCTGTGCTGGGCAAAAGGATGCACTTCACCCTTGTCTTCTAAGCAGATGCATCTGCATCTTTGAAGTAGAGCATGCAAAAGGTGGGCAGGGGGTTGGCATGTCTTGGCTAGTTAAAGGCAGTCTTAGAAGGACTAAAGACTGGTTTTTTTAATGAAATCAGTGATATTTCAAACGCCTGCCTGTTGGCTGAAAACCAAAACCAGACCTAGCCAGTGTTTGAAATACTAACAAATATTTTAATGAAAATTTTGAGAATCCCACCTGTTGAAGAATTGAAGGAAGGGAATACATTACATGTATATACTGATTAGCTTCAGACTTAAAAGTCAGTGTTTAAATGGAGATTTTTCCTCTAAAGGCATGTCAACGATCTCTGCCAAGTATCTTAGTAAATAAAGCATTTACTCTTTCACAGATCCATCTGTAGTAGCCTGTAGATCTCTAAATAGAAAGTTTTAGATTCCTTTGTCTCTTCTGATGGTGAAAATTAGCATCTAATGGTAATTCCACCGTTGTATCCAGTGAGGATGAGCTCAGAATCTTATCCCGTTTCAACTTTTAGAACAAAAACAACTAATGCAGATAATCTTGCAGACTAGCCAACTGTCTTGCCTCTGGCTTACCTCATTTTCTCACTGTCTTAGTGGTGTCAGAGCTTTCAGAGACCCAAATTTTTTTTTTTTTTCCCATCCCCCCTGCTACCTTTCATCTTGTAAACTCATTTGTACTTGTAGGGAGTGAATGGCCAGCAGTGGGAGAGAGGACTTCTGTGCTTCACATGGGCACTAATGACTGCACAAAGGGGAAGGCTATGAAGAATCCAACCAATAACCTTGATTTGATTTTCACTATTCCTCAAACCGGTGTTGTGGTGGTAGTTCTTAAGGATCCTGTTTCTCTGCAAAATTTCTAGACAGGTAGGATTCAAGCTGCAGTGGTTTATGTTAGGTTACAAACAGCTATATCCGTCACAGAAGAGATTTCTGTTGATCTAGTCATAGTTTAAACTAATACTGCCGTGAGCCATGCATAAAATGGTGCCAGAATGGAGGAGAAAAAGCAAAAAAAAGAACTTAAATACTAATACCACTTTATTTTGCTATACGAATCCAAACAAAACATCCCAGCTAGTGTAGGTTGGCTTATCATCGACAAAGTCATGTTAAGTATTAAAATATACAAAAAAGGGAGAAGAAAAATGTTCCAGTCCAGGAAACTTCAATTTTGGATTCTGTTTGTAATGTAACAAGGGCTAAACTGACTTCATTCTTCATTTTGGCAGACCTTCCAGGGTGAAGCTTTTCAATCAGGCTTTTAGCCTAGAGCAAGTAAGCCTATAGAAGGCATGTTGTTTCTAAGTATGTATATGAGTGTATAGAAATGAGACATTAAAAATTATAATTTTCTAAATGCTCTCTTACAGTTATGTTGCTAACATAGACAAATGGGAATTGGCACTGAGGTAGAGCTGAGAAATTGGGAACAATTTATTTACCATTGTTCTTTTTTAGCATTTTAAAACAAGGGCTTGCTTTCTTTCTGGAAGAAATGTAAAAAGACAAACTAGAGTCTAATAAAAAAGTAGTAAAAAGCAAAGCAAAACACAGTGGTTATAGGACCTGCTTTATTGGAACATACAGTAGAAACATACTCTGTGGATGTAAAATTTACTGCTGTAGTGAGATATGGATAATCAGTATATCTCAGAAATGTTGTTGCTTTAGAGTGGAAAATCAAAATTCTCCAACCATTTCTGCCTGGAAGGGTTTGCGAGTTGGGTCAAGTTTTTTGTGATAGCACTGAAACAGACCTTTTGTAACTGCGCTCTCTGTTCATGCGTGTGTTAGTATAAACGTTTCCTTCTTTCAGGAAGCAATTCAGATTGCCCTTTTTCAGTGCAATTACTGCTGTGTTAAGTTCAAGTAATATAGCATCTAAAAACATTTATGGAGCAAAGAAAAAAAGCCTTTTATTCTAACCTTGCCAAGAGCAGAAATAAAATGAGCTGTTGTGCTGCAAGTGTAGAACTGCATGAGGATTTGTAACGTCCTATTTCTCGTGGTTTAGTCTTGTGTGCAGCCTGAGATTTGTGTGATTTAATGAGACTGTGATTCGTTTATCCTGTCAAGCTTTAAATAAAAAACCCTCAAAGCACTTCCTTCCTTTTTTGACTTATGTGTTTTTGCAAGTACGGTATCAAAAGCTGTCCCTTAAAAAGAGGGAGGGGAACCACATACAGTTATGTATGTTGGCTAGGTTTATTTTTTTTTTTTCCCTTATGCTTTATTAGACACCGAGTAGACTATCTGTTTCTCTGTGTGTCTCTCTCGCTTGTTTCAGGGCATTAAGAGATTCCTGCCGTCTTGTTCAGTTATACTTGACATCAGAACATTGGCATGGCTGGCTGCTCTTTTCCAAGGGGGAGAGGGATCCAAACCTTCTACTGTTGATAGGGAGAAGGGTCAGTCTCACAGAAGGTCAGTCTGTGGTCAAGATGGGCAGTGCTTCCTGCTTGTGCTGTGGGTCTTCAGGCACCAACCGTGCCTGCAGTTTGGAGCATCTCTGGATGGGGTGTGAAGAGACATTTCCAGGGTAGAAGATGGGAAAATAGGTGCAGCTGTTTTGGATGCTAACCACTGCAAAACTCAGTCTGAGGGTGTCCTGGTGCATAGGGTGGGAGGAGGGGAGCACGGGCCATGCTCCACGTGCCGGGCGTGCAGCAGATGCCCTGGTGTCCTCTTCCCCATGCACAGGGATGGTGGGAAACAGCACGTTGACTGGGGAGGTCTGCCCAGGAGGAAAGGGAAGACACAGCGTGGGTCCTGCTGCTCCCCCCAGACCTCCCATCTGTTGCAGGAGCGTGGTGGCCTCTTTCCCATTGGTTTCTTGGGAGAGATAAGGCAGGATGCTCTGGGCCAGAGCCTGCCCTCAGAAGTAGCAGGGCTCACCGGGTGCTTCCCTGGGCGGAAGGATGTGATCAGTCTGGTGAGAGGAAGTTTCTCCTTCCAGTTCTCACCCCCTTAGTGCCAAGGTGTCCCTGCCTCTGGCAGATGTTTGGCTCCTTCACTAGTGTGGCCCCTGGTGGCCATGGATCTGATTGTCATCTTTCCACACCTGGCTGTTACCTGCAGCCAGCTTGCCGCTTCAGCCCGCGTGCCTTGTGCAAATGTGCGGCATTTGGCTTCCTGGGACCCTAATCAGGTCGCCTGGGAACAACCGCTGTTCCTCTACAGCTTGCAGTTTACAAGGGGGAGCGGAGATGCTCAAACATAGCCCAGAAAAACCCACCTGAGGCTCCGCGGCCTGATCTGCGAGGCTCTGCTTGTGGAGGGGAACTGCTGAGCTGCAAGGGGGCAGCCAGCTGGGATGGTGTTTGTACAGAGCTGGATCCCTCCATGATTATCCAGTGGCGTGCTGAATTTCCCTTTGGAAAAGTGAGTTGCAGTGCCTTTGGATATTTGTAGTGGTTTTATACTGATATAGGTATGTAGTTTTTGTTGGTTTTTTTTTTTTTCTCCTCGTGCTTGGATCCAGAGACAGTGCTGTGGCAGCTGAAATACGACTGAAAGCTGTCCCCAACAGCCAGCTGGTAGTTCTGCGAGGGCAGAAAAGATACCTTAGCTGCTTCTCCACTGTTTATGTGTAAGGACATGCTAGGGACTGTGGGCAAAGTGGTGGTTTCTGCAGGCGTGTCCCACGGTGGAACTAAGCACTACTGACCTTTGCTGCAACTCGAAGCAGCCTTGAACCCTTTGCATCTCACCGTGAACAGCGCCAGGGCACAGCGAGGGTATGGCAAGAGCAAATAGTAAGATAAAAAGCAGTCAGAAGTAGGTAAGGGTGAGCATGCGTAGCACGTGGCGATGTGAGGGGCTCCTTGAGGGGCTGTAGGGGCTGATTTGAGTTATGTTGTGAAAATTGCTTATTTTCAACAGAACTATGTGACATTTCTGCCCCTTTGTAAGTTTTGATTGAAGAGCCTGGAATTGATTTACTCTGAAGTTGTTCTGAATTTCCCATGAAGTGTACGTTTCTGTAGAAACCCTTCGTTACAGTAACAGGACTGTGGTCGGCTCATAACTAGCCCATAAAAAACAAAGAGGTTGCATTTTTGTGCATTTTTTCTTCCTTTGACCTGAAATTTAGGAGGAAATTCTACCCACTGTTGAATCTCAGTGTGTATCAGAGGGAGAGCTGCTGTTAAGGTGCTGTAGGTTGGGTAGATGGAGGTTGACCTGTGAGGTGCAGTCAAGTCACTGCAGAGCCAAGTTACCCCTGGCCCTTGATGCTGTGATGAACATTTCCATTGGCAGTGGGAAAGTCTGCATGTGAAGGCTAAGAGCTGGTATGGTTATTTTTACCTCCCTCCTGTCAGCCCACTCTCACATAACCTGTATGTGGTCTCTGGGCTGTGCAGGCGGCGCTGTGGGAAAGTGATAGCTGGTTTCAATGCCAGGCAGCTTGAACTTGATGATGGAGCGTGGAGAGTGAGTATCAGATGCATGGAAGATAGCTTTGACCTCCCACTAAAACCGGGAGATTGATGCATCTAAGCCCCCATGCTCCTACAGAATAATCTAGGACACGTTTCTTGGCAGAAACCCCACTGAGCATTTCTCCAGCTGCTGGGTTGCCAGCTCCAGTGGGTTTTACTGCAAGTCTCACTATATTTGGTAATTTTCTTACAGCCTGAGCTCCTGGAAGTGGGTCATTAGTAAAAATAAAATTTTTTTAAAAAGCCACTCCACCTCCTTTAGCTTGAAATCCTAGGTTTTATCAGAGGACCAAAGAACAGGCATGCTGCCTGACTGCATCTCCAGAAGAAAAGCAAGAATTGGTGACTCCGCTTTTCCAAATTCCCTGGCATGGGACCCTTGGCTTATATTTAACAGGTGATACAGGTTAGCAGTACCATCATTTGCATACATCCCAAGGAATCTTCCCTAAGAAGATAACTAAAAAAGGCACTCACCAGTACTGGAGAAAGAAATAAAAAATAATCCTACTTCTGAGTTGTTTGGGTGATGCTTCTTTGTTTCAGAAGCCATTTTCTTTTGTTGCCGCAAATAATACTGAATGCAGCTTGACTCTGAAAATAACGTTGAAGGAAGGAGCCAGATTTATTTGGACTAACAAGGAAGTTGTCCAAAAGAGATTCATTAATTAGGAGTCGTAATCACAGCCAATAAGACAAGCGCCCAGGCCATGAACAGACTAATATACATCTTTTGGCAGTCACCATTCCCCACAGGCTTGCCTGTCTGTTGCTGCCTACTGTATGGCTTGCACTGCAGAAATGATGTGATAATGCTAAAACCAATTTGGCACTTCCCACATGAGAGGATGAGTGTGTTTTCCCCACCCTGGAAATGCAGCCTCCAGCTGTCTTGCCCTATGCCAGAGGTTTCTTAATACCCTCGAATTAGCTGACTAAGAGATGAAGCAAACGAAAGGAGCATTTGCTATCTGTTCAGGCCGCCTAAGCTTTCCATCAAATAAACCCTGGTCTGATTCTCAGCCCTCTGGGAACGGTTGCCCACAGCTAACATTTGCTACCCCAAATAACCCCGAGGTGACCTTCTCGCTGCAAAGCTGCAGCCAAGAAAAACCCTGTTTAACATAACAGTGCACAGCTTAGAACATCAACTTGAACCATCCTGACCTCTGAGCTGCTGGGGTCTGTACAAATTAATTTAACAATAGACAGTGTTGAAAGGGAGGAATGTTTCAAAGGAATTTAAAAAAAAAAAAATCTCCCTCATCCATCTCTTCTTATTTAAGAAATAGTCAGGAGGCCTACTTTAGAAAAATTAAAAGTGCTCCTTGTTGCAAAACAATAGGCTGTGTGAGGGGAGGGGGAACGCGCTCGTTTCTTGCATCTTACCGTAGCGAAATGAAATTTCCCGTAAAAGGGTGCCGCTTTTGGAAAATCGGCTTTTAATTTCCACTGGGAATTTGGCTTTATTTCCTGAGATGCCTCAAAGGTACCCTTGGGGTTTGCCTTTCTTTTTCAGAGCTGCTGCTAGTGCTTCTATTAAGCAAGTACGTAAGTCTCCCCTTTTCTGTCCACTTCACTGGTTTGTGCTCTCCATGGCTTTCATGCCAACGGCCAGACTGGGTAAGAAGAAAGCTGCTCTCCATATGGTACTTGGAGCTCAAATCGGTTAGTGATTGAAAAAGCCCATCAGGTAGGAGATACGCAGTGAAATAAGATCATCAGCCACTGGGGTAAACAGGCGCTTTTTGTTACTTTTGCTGAAGAGGTAGCTGGGTTGGGTTAAGTCTTGGATCTGTTCTCCAGGTGCAGGATTCCTCTGGTCCTCCTTAGCAGGAGTTTGGACTCCAGCAGCCTCATTGTTTTTAAGTGGAGAGGATGTAGACATGGCATTTGAGGACATGGTCTAATGGGTATGGTATCGTTGGGTTGATGGTTGGACTAGAGGATCTTACAGGTCTTTTGCAACCTTAGTGATTCTGTGATTATTATGGCTGGGGGTGGTGAATTTGGAGACAATGAGCCACATTAATGATATTATTGAAATTTACATAGAATTGCTCTAACAGCTTGAAAGCTCTATGGTGAGCATAGGTGAGAGAGAGAAGTTTCTTCCTGAAGCATGCAGTGGACTTCAATAATTGCACCCATGTAACCACCTGTTTTTCTTCATTTAGCCAGTGTAATTAATTACCATCATGATTTCTGGTTTCCCACACAGATGTTTTTCTCTTTGCAGTTGAGATGTGCTGCCTTCAGGGAAACAGGGCATGAGCCCAAGCACGTCCCCAGGTGGCACCGAGGGAGAGTCCACAGTGAGCAGTGTGGAGGGTCTGCCCTCTCCTCCCAGGCATTCCCAATGCCAGGGACTGTGAGGTGTGAGAAGCCGCAGGGGCTGAGGGGGAGAGGAATGGCTGTTTAGCGCAGAGGGAGATAAGATAAACTGATATTTCTCTGGACTTACTGCAGCATTCCACGCACAGCCTTCAAGATCCTGTGAGGTTGTAGGGGTCCTCTTGCAACTAATACAGTAATGACCTTGAATTTGCTCCCAGCTCAGCTGTACTGCTGGAGGACAAGGCTTTTCTTGTGAGCAGAAAACATTAAAGCAGCACAGAGATTTGCCTGCATAGCTCTGGTCTTCAAGAGATTTGAGTATCCTTTCTGAGGCCCCACTTGCAACAAGGGATTGTAGATAAGCTTCTGCAGTAGTTAATGTGTAAAGTTTTCGGGTTTCTTCTCACTGGTGTCTCTCCTTTTGCTTGCATGGTTGACAAATGTGCTTCTGTATGCTGATTTTTTGTTTTACACAGCTAATTCTTTGCTGCATGAAAAAGGCAATCATGTGCATGCTCACATGTGCACACTGACCAATACAAGTGTGCTTTTATGACCTTGTAAGTGTTAGGGGGAAAAAAATTAATTTGCTTTGATATAAAAATAATTAATAAGGTAACTCATGGCTTTTTCAGATTGCATATCAGGTTTAGGAGCCCAGACTAATCCTTCATATTCAGGCAGTCTGCTGCACTGAGCACACATGATCCCAGGCAATCAGAAACTTCCATAGTCTCTCACGTGAATTAAGACTAAACCCTTTCTGTTTCTTATCAACCTGTGGTTATAAGAGACAACAAAACTGTGGAAGAAACTTACAAAAGGCATGAGATTTTTGTTATGAATTACGTTTAAATTGTGTTTGGACTTGTTACGTGACTCAGTGGAAAATATTAGTGACCTCTTCCTTTATAGCTTCAACTTCCTGCAACCTTGTCTGGTAAAAAGATTCTGCAAGATGCTTCCTT
>NW_010240679.1:13030-22577 GCF_000690775.1 Eurypyga helias | reverse complement strand
TCAGCAGGAGAAACATCTGACTGAGCAAAGACTAACTTACACAGTGGTTTGGAAGCCACGTGTTGAAAAGTGCTGGGGAAACACAGCAGGGAAAATGATAAAAAGGGATGAAAGCAGTTCAGATGGGTGAAGAATGCTGATTTAAAAATGCAAACCATCTGAACGCTGATGAGTGGGCAGGTTGCAGTAACGCCGGGCAGACCGAAGTTGCTCAACAGTCATACGCTGTAAGTCAACTCCCACAGGACATGGCCAGTAGTGTTATAAAATTGGAAGGGGTGGGGGGAGTTGTCACGGTGCTGCGGGGAGCAATCTTGCAGCCGCAGCATAGTGCAAGTCGGAAATGGGTCAGTGGGAGTAATAGCTTTTTTTTCCATGTGGTTGGTGTGAGCCAAGACAAATGTGTGTGGAGCACAGGGGTATCACACTCATGATTCCCCCCGCCCCCAGTGTGTTGGAAATGAATGTGTTTGCAATGAAATTTGGTCATCCAAGTGTGACATTATGAATCCTCTCTCTCTTGGGACACTGCCCTGAGTCCCAAAGTCAGCTTGCGCTTCTTTTAATGTTCTAGGCTTTGTCTAGACCATTAAAACAGACTGTGTTCGGCAATGTAATGCTGTGGCCTCGCGTTCCCAGGAGGTCAGCAGAAATGCTAGACTGAAATATCCCTGCTAATACCACCTGCGGTTTGTTCTCGCCTCTGCATTGTGGTAGGCAATCTCTTCTTTTGTGCTGAAACAACTGAATGTGTGACCACACTGAAGTGGATGAAGGGGCTGACCCAGTTTAAAAAAAAAAAAAAACAAAACCAACAAACCCAAAACCAAACCAAAACAAACCCCTCTGATATGTATTTCCCCACCCTGAGCTCCTGTTGTGTCATCTTAGTGGTCCAGTTTGTCATGTGCCAGCCCCATGCACAGGGGTGTTGGCGGAGGCATGGTGTGCAGGAACGAGGGACAGAGCGGAGAAAGCCTTACGCTGGTGTTATTGCCGGTTTCTGTTCGGTGTGAAAACACAGCCTTCGTTACAGCTTCGGTCTAAGCTTTGCACTCGGCTTTGATGTACTTCAGCAGCTTGCAGAAAGGTGATAGCGTATGGTGCCTGTGGTTTTGGTCCCTCCTGATGGTCAGGTGTAAGCAGGCAGCGTGTTGTCAGGGATGTGTAAGCTGCGTGTGCTGTTTGGATGCGGTGTGATGAGATGCTGGCTCCTGAGGCGCAGGTTGTTAATGAAATCCAAGCCTGCCCTCGCTCCGTTTTTCCCTTTTCTGATCACAGCTGGCCAGTACAACTGGCTCTTAAATCCCACCATTAAGCGGTCATTGAAACAAATGAGGTTAGAAACAAAATTCCAGAAGAAGGGGCTTATTTTTAATCCAGATCAGGTAAGTGATCTGTCACCGGCTGGTACAGCGAGTTACACTGCAGTGTAGCAGCTGAGGCTGATGATGAGTATGGTTCAGGGAGGCGAATGATAAGGCATATAAGGTACAGCCGCCACACTTCTTCCAGCCAGCTTTGCCACCAGTGCCCGTGCCACTTGATTAAGCAAGTGAGTTCATGTCAGGGCATAGTGTGCGTGATGGTCCAGCAATGTGTTAGTGTATTTTCCTTGGAACGCAGCCCCCCTCGGTCAGACTTTATTTCATTTTGGACCATGCATCCCTCCAATAATAGACAAGCTGTCCAAAATCCCCAACTATTAGTGGAGCACAGATTTCCAAGTCTAGGTCTGACATTCCCAACACACCCCCTTTAAGTAAATCTCTAGCATGATCCTGAAGGCATGTGTTTAGTTAGTTGTGCCATCCAGACCCCTTTTCGGAAAACTCAGACCCCTCGCGCCTGGACGTGCAGAATTCTTTCGTGCCACCTCAGCGTGCGCGCAGCATCCGTAGCAGAGGTACAACCCTTATTTGGGTCTGATCCTGGGCTGCGCCCCCCAGCTAATGGTGTGGCCCACTGACGCTGTGCCAGCTCGTACCAGCTGAGGAAAAGAAAAGCCTCCCCCCATGACCCGATGGTGTGATGCTTTTCCCTGCCCCACAGTGATACCTTCTTGGGGCCGTGGGCAGATTGGGGCTGTCCATCTGAGAGTTTGTGCTCCCTGCCTGGTCCCTTTGGGGACAGGCTTGCTCACAGGCCCCCTGCCCAAAGACTTGTGAAGGCATGAGAAGACAGCTGGTGGTGTCCCCACTGTGCATACAGCCAGGCATGCATTTTGCTTTTGCTCTCTTCATGCTGCACTTGGTATAGGAGAAGCAGGCAGGCACATGATCTCCCCGAAGGCAGGATCCAGTGTTACTGTAGAAACTGGCCACCAGCTTCTTTTGTAGCTAGCAGCTGTCACTGTGTGGTTGCAGCCAAAGCGTGTCACTCCTACGGTGTCTGCAGGCTCTGGAGTTTGTTTCTGCTTCTGAATCCTCCGTGCTACAGCTTGGAGATAAATTCTGCGTCTTCTATCAAAGCGTGTTAAGGTATTTCTGAATTGTGCCTATTTTTAAAGTCATTCTTGATTAATACTTGATGTTCTTTCCAGGTTTCATTTTCCTTCACCAAGACTTCAAGGCACGGAGGAGCTGGTAAAGGCATTGCCATGAAACCTAACTTGAAGCAATGGAAACAACTCATGCTTTTTGGGATCTTTGCATGGGGTCTGCTTTTTCTGGTGATATTCATCTATTTTACCGATAGCATTTCCCAGTTCCTTTTCTTACATTGAAACTAAGAGGCTTCTGCCCCTTCAGGGCAAGCAGAGAGTTATCATGGGAGCCATACACGATCCATCATTCTCTGAAACTATTGATGGGAACGAGGTACTTCTTAATGAAGATCTCTTAGGTACATTTAAGTCGGGGACTGGAAGTATTAAGAAGTGGACTGATTTGGAAGATGCTTTTAGAAGTGAAGACGAGTTTTTTCCATCACAGATAAGAAGAAAATCAAAAAGTGCTTTCTACCAAGTGAATGATTATTTATTTGCTGCTGGTCAGCCTCGGTCACACAACCACCTTCAAGAGATAGCAAAATTCATCTCAGCCGATGAGGATAATCCAAAAGTAAATATTTTGCAGAACAACTGGAGCCATCAGAGAAGAATGAGGAGAAGGAGCACAAAGCACAGGAGAAGCCAGATGCTTGATGAATCTGATGACTGGGATGGGCTATATTCAACAATGTCAAAATCCTTTCTTTACAAGCTTTGGAAAGGGGATGTCTCTTCCAAGATGCTGAACCCTCGACTGCAGAAGGCGATGAAAGATTATTTGAGCACCAATAAGCATGGGGTGCGGTTCAAGGGGAAACGAAACTCCAAGTTGACAGGAGACCAGCTATTCTGCGAGCTAAAAGAAAGGGTGAATGTGAAAACAATAGATGGCAAGGAGGCTCCCTTCTCCACTCTTGGATGGGAAAAGCACGTTCCCCAAATTCCACTGGGCAAATTGTATACACATGGCTTTGGGAGCTGTGCAGTAGTTATGTCTGCTGGTGCAATACTGAACTCCTCTCTAGGGGATGAAATAGGTGGGTGAAATACATCTATTCATGTGCATAGATGTACATGTATGTGTTCGTGTTTGTCTTTCAAAAGGTTCATTCTTCTCAAGCATAAGTCTGTAAAGCCTGGTTGTTCTCTCTCACCAGCGTAATGTGAGTGTGAGCTTATGGATTTGAGTGAAGCTGTTCCTTTTCAGGAGAATACAACTGAAAGGAAAATCAGGCCTGAAGTCATAATTTGATTTAAAGAAAACAATGATGCCTTCTTATCATCTTACAGCTTGTAGTATAAAGGAGGCATTGGTTTCATCAGATCTGCCATATTTGACATTTTGCTGCAGCATGTGTTTATTTCTTCAGACGATCAGAGCCATGTTCAAGTTTTATTTTGCAAAGCTGTGTTGTACCTGTCTGTATTTTGTAGTGGCTCATAGAGAAACTCCTTGTGGTGTAGCTACCCCAGGGTGAACTTTGTCTCCATGCCAAGAAGCAGTAGAGCATCCTCTTCATCTCCTGCATGTCTACAGTTTGCAGACATCTAGAATTTAGACCCTCAAGAAGCCCCGTGTGCCGAGGTCAAGTCCCCTGACCTCTTTCCAAGAGTGAATTTAAATGAGTTCAAGTATGTCCTCCCACCAATTTTTTCCATTGCTGCAGAGTCAGAAGGGTTACAGGTGTGCTGAGGTGTCAACATCGTGCAGAATTCCCCTCTTCAAGGTGGGAGTTTTGTGGTAGCTATTCAGAAAAGGTCTGTGGAGCCATAAAACTAATCCAGGTCAGTTTTATTTTTTCTTTCTAAAAATGAGTGCTACTACTCATGTTAACATTTCAGTAGTTTTTCATTGTAGTAGTATGCGTGCAGTATGCTAAGAGCGCTGAAAGAAGGATGAAATGCGTGTCTCAAACTTGCTTCTGGAGCAAGAAGAGTTACGTCCTCCAGCTCTCTATAAAAACCCTTTGATGTGCACTCATTAATCCTCCCAGTCTTCCAGGACTTCACATCCCAATACCTGCTTCATTGCACTGTATCATCTCTTTGACACAGATGGGTTTCCTTTAAATCTCTGGGATATACTAGAGCTGCTGTCATTATCAAACTACTCTAATAGGCTTCCAGCACAGCATGGGTGCCTGGCCAGCCTGCAGCTAAAATCACACCAGGGTAACATCTAGTTTCACAGGAAACCCACTGATTTAAAAATCTTTGGGGTGAAATAGCTTAAGAGTTACTCCCTTCTCCAGTGTCTTATCCTTGAGTGAAACAAAATTGTTTTCTGTCAGTATCCCAGTTTACACTGGTGTGGGTTAGTGATGTACTGGAGAATCCCATAGCACACTGTGACATACTTGTATATTTATATATTGCATCGTGATATATTTGCATGCTCAGGTGCAGCCCGGGTGTGGACTTTGGTGGTTGACATGGTACCTGGGGCCTGTATGTGCTCCTGTGTGTACCCTCTCTCAGGAGTGCTCTCTCAGGAGCACTCTGGGCACAGAAAGCTTATGCCAAGCTTTGAGGAAAAGCTTTTGATTTAATTGGGAAATTGTCATGAGATGCTGTTCAGTAAGGCCTACACTGACGTTTCTGATCTCCTCCTACCTGTTGTACAGGAGTGTGTATGTGACAGCAGAAGTCACAGAATATTTTTTTCTAAGTGAGTTCCAGGCCATGGGCAGGTACTTGTGAGTGAGGGGAGAATGTGGCCTAGAACTGGGTGGGGGCAACTGACTGCTTACAGCCATCCCAGGAGGGCCTGATGCAAACCTATGTGTCTACGTGGTCTGTACACTGGAGACATCGTGCCAGTGTTTCCCATTTAAAATGGAAGCTCCAGCATCTGTGCGTATTGTTATTCCCACAGGGAAGAAGTTACTCTTCCCCTGCAGAATGCACATAGTACATGTTCCACCTGAGCTCTTGGCTGTGCCTCTAGGTCCTTGAAAAGGTGAGAAGAGTCTGCCCAGGAAGAGAAGGATCAGACTGCACACGATGCTCTTTTTCCCCGTGCATGCGCAGCTGTAGGAAAGGACTGTCCTTTCCCAGAGGGGCTGCCAGCGCTTGGTTGGAGGTGCAAGCAGCCTGCCAGTCTGGAGGCACCTTGGGGGTGCTGCTCTGCGGAGTCAGCCTCCTGGGCTCCTTGGCTGTGTGTCCACAGGGACACGGGAGAAACACCCCATGCATCAGTTCTGCTTTTGAGGCCATGGGCTGTGCAGCGTTGGTTGAAGTTGCTGCAGGCAAAAGGCTTTTCCTAGTTCTCCTCCCAAAAGAAAAAACAAGTCTGAAGAAAGCACCAGGAAGAGGACCTTTCTCTTCACAAGCCTTTAGCTCCCTCTTCTGTGTTCCTATTACAAACGCAGGCAGAAATGTTAATGTCTTCTGCTTCTGCCCTCCTCTTTTCCCCTCCCTCCCCCCCCAGTTGTTTTGGAATGGAATTAATTATGGAAATACTGTGCAAATACAGCAAAATACTTACATTGTCATCATGCTATTTAATGGGAGACCCAATTATTTTGGCATCGTCAGGAAGTGACAAGGATCTGTGATCAAAACCCTCACTTTTTATATCTTTAAAATGGTTATCTACAAATACTTCGTAAGATCAAAATCAGTTAACTTAAAGGCAACTATTATCAATGCCAGGCTGTGTCCTGATCGTATGTTTTATGGTGGAGGAAAGGTTTTTACTCTTGATACGAAGACTCAGCATGGGTAACGTTGGAAATGCAGCACACTGTCTGTCAATTAATCTGGGAACCACCCAATTCCCATTTCCTAGCTTGGCTACCAGTTGTCAGTCAACAGAGTGTCAAAAAAGTTCTCGGGGGTGGGTCCAAATTTATGTTCTTAAATTCATTAAGCAGGTTTCTAATATGAAGAACCTTTGTTTTTCTTTTCCTTCTCCCAAAAGTGGAGTACTTGCACCTCTTATTCACTTCATGTCCTCTAGCTCCTACACAGTCAAGATGCTTATGTCTAGGCAGAGGAAGGATAGGTGTTGAGGCTAGGGTTCTCCTTCCATGGGGGCATAATAAAAAAGCCTCTGCTCCTTCTCAGCTTCTGAGGAGTTGGGCTCAGTGGACACTTGGCAAAAATCTCTTTTCAGACACAGCATGCGAAAGCAAGCAGGTATGGCTGAGATTGGACTGCCGGCTTCATGTCGCACAGCACTTTTCCTGTCTGGAGTACAGGAGGTGTGGAGTAAAGGTGTGAAAGGATGGAAGATCCCAGCTTGATAGGATCAGGCCTAAACTCCATTGGAGCATGTTGTCTTGGAAACTTCTGCATCCTCCTCCTTTTTTGAGCTACAGACAACCCTGTTTTAAGTGACTGGAGATAAGCAGCTATACAACCTACCTATGGGTTAAGGCATTACATGCCCATTTTGGCCTGAATCGTATTCTCTGCTTCCATCGATAGAAGAGATAAAAGTAAACGAAATAGGGGGCTAGCGACCAGGACAGTGTTATTTCTGGAAAAGGAGTATAATGTCTCACTCTCCCTCACACCTCTGGGCCTTTGAGATGCCCTTAAAAGAAGCACTGGGAGGGTGATTATGTTTTATGCAGCAGAGGCTTGCACATAGTGTCTACCCTTGACCCATACTTGACCTATAGCTGCTTTCTATTCCACATGACTCCGAGGTCAGCAGCTCTTGGGGAAACTCTGACAGCTCAGCTCACTTAGATCTTTGCTACCAAGGGATCCTCGGGTTCCTGTGTCTGAGTAGGTTTGTGAGCTGACTTCTCTACGTACACTCCTAAGACTTGTACTGACCTTGAGAATAAGCACAAGGTATGATTAATAGGTTTGGGTTAGTTCGAGATTTTTCAGGCAGTATAAAATACTGTGGAGCACAACCTTATAGTTCAGTGGTGCTATTCATTCAAATCTGCAATTACACATCCTTGCAATTAACACACGTTTGCATGGAGTAATTCTTTATAAATTTTGCGATAGAAATAGCCAGCGGTTGTGTGTACTGGGTGTACTAACAACCTTCACACACTAAGTTTATCCAGTTAATAGAAATATTAGTATTTCAATATTAGTATTTCAAGCTAAATCAGTAGATTATTTTGAACTTTTTTTTCTGGTGGATCTTAATAATGTTAATAACGTATGGTAGATGCAAGGAAGTTTTTGTTTATGTGTAGTAGAATGTTTATCGTCCTTGGGGCATCAAGATTAGGAGAAATTTATATGTTTTATGTTACTTAGATAATTTGTTTTATTTTACTGTTCTATATTAGTAAAAAAAAAATAAAAATGATCCCCTCATTTATGCTCCTAGATTCTCATGATGCTGTTCTAAGGTTTAATTCTGCTCCAACGCGTGGCTATGAAAAAGATGTTGGAAATAAAACAACCATGCGGATCATTAACTCTCAGGTAAGATCTTCCGTTTCTGAATTCAAGGCAATGTCACTTCTGTGCAATATGACATTAAATTAATAACTTCTGAGAAAGTGTTGGGTAATCTGGGAAACAGCTGCTGATTTAACATTCACAATATAGAGCAGGTAAAAATTCTCCATTACAGGGATGCTCACGCTGCTCTCAGTGTAGACTGATGGCAGTAGTTACTTGATACCCTTGTTTTAAAGAATTGGTTTGTAAAGTTTCTCATGTGTCCTACATCTGTAAAGACTCTGCAGGATGTCAGAGCCATCAGTACAGAAGACCTTCACTATAGTGTCTCTGGGATCTTCACAAAGCCTGGGCTGTGGGGATCCCAAAGCTCTTTTCTCATATTTTCCAGTTCCCCAATTATTTCCTCACTAGAAGACGAAAGAAGTGGGAACTGAGTTGTCTTAATACAGAACTTTAGGCAAGTCATTGTTCTTTAAGAATTTGGAATGAAATAGTGAAAAACTTTAATGCACACTGGATAGTACACGTAAGGGGAGTTTGTTCTTCTGAGTGGAAACAGAAAATGGGATTTTCTGCATGTGGGTGCCAGCACATAATTGTGCATTGAGCACTACTGACACCTTATGGTTGAGAGTCATTTTTTCAGTTTTGAAAAAACTATTGCCTGTACTCTGGCATTGGGCAAGCCAAGCCTCTTTCCTCCTTATGAAATGCAGCCAAAAAGCAATAACAGAATTATTGTGCAATTTCATGACCTATTAAAATGGTGAGTTTATTTAGTCAACACCAGGAGTATGGTTGGCCATGTAGCATACTCTCTACGTACTGATTCTTGCTGAATAAGAGCTAAGTTTTCATTTACTGTTATGAATTAGTTTTTTCTTCTTCTTTGAGTGACTGCCCATGCAAAGTCCATCCTTGGTGGGCATGTTCTCTTTGCATCTGAGTTCATGTTCTTTGCCACCACAGAGAGGACTGTTCACTGTCATTCTCTTCACACTCATTTTGTAGCTTTTTCTGAGGCCACAGAAGAGACTAGAAGTCATTTTAGTTAAATATGCCCCTTTCTTCTGTTCAGGGGAAGAAAGCAAAAATGTATTTCTCTGGATTTAGTGCTGAAATCAATGTATTGGAGAACATTGATCTTAATGTCATTAATTTTGCTTCTTCCTTATTATTTTGGAGGGACTTTTCCTTCCTTGACTGTTCCTTGGCCCAAACGTTGTGGTTGCTGACCATGCCTGAACTCCTGTGCCAGGCTTAGAAACTTTATTTAGTGGACTAGCCTCAGTAGGCTCCCCACAGGAGAAGAGAGAAATGCCTCCAGGAAGTGATCTGAGCTCTGTTAGCTCCCCAGCGACTTCAGAGGGGCTAAACAGGTAAATTAGCTGCTCTCTGCTGCTGGCAGCAGGGTGGGGTCCTCCTGGCTCCCAGAGCTGCTGCAATACACTCCCACCGGGGTGGGTAATGGAGGGTCCCATGGTCTTCTCTGCTGCGCTGTACGTTGCTTGCTCTTCACAAGGCCTCTCAAGAAAACACGGGTCATGGCTAAAATTCAGGCCAGGTCAGCTCACAGAGCTTCCTCACAAACGTTTGTATTCTCACCACCTTCCTGCTCCTTTAAAGAGGTGGATGCTCTGGCCACCTAATGAGAAGCTGGCCTTCCCCTCG
>NW_010240679.1:0-13001 GCF_000690775.1 Eurypyga helias | reverse complement strand
CTACCTGTACTGAAGATGGGTTACCCATACAGGTTTACTGACCCTCGCTCCCTCCTCGCTGTTGGAAGTGCCTGCATTCCGTTGATTAAAATGCTGCTGTGGCCCTCTTCTTCCCTCATGTTCTCTGCTGTGAGAGCTCAAAGGACATGAAGGAAGCCAGCGCAGCCACAACAGATATTGTTATTCCAGAAGAAACTCATCTCATGCATATGAATGCAGGCTCACTAAGAGTGAAATTTGTGTGGACAACACCTCCAAAGGACTCTTGCTCACTGAAAGGCAAGTAAGAGCTCCTTTGTGTGATAACTGTAGAACAAGGCTTTTAAAAGCTTGACCTTTTGGTCTGTTTACTCTGTACTCTCAAAAAAGGAGTTTACTTTCTCAGGCAAAAACTGCTCTGAGAAAGGGAGGTAGGGATGCTGGTGGCAGCACGACTAATTCTGTTCTTGTTGTAGAAGGCTGATGGAAAGTCATTAAGCTCCAAGTTTATGGTAGGAAGGATATTGCTATGGCAACAATATTATTTTTCTGAAGAAAAATATGCATAATCAAATATGGCTCATTGGATCCTAAAGGGAAATGAAAATTAGTATGAATTTATTTGTCTGGAATGTTGATTAGCTTAACAGCTGGAGCCAAATTCACACTGTTTCAACCAATGCTGAAACCGTTCAGCTCAACCCTGCCTGAGATTGGATGCACCAGAGATCAGAGAGATCTGATTAGGCATGGAGGGTCCAGGAAGGGATGAACCAGCAAGGAGTGAAGAGTAAGCTTCCAGTGGAGCAAGAGGATCAGGCAGAGGACCAGGAGATGTGGGAGGAAGTTCTAAGAGAGCAGGGGATCAGAGCACCATGATAGTTACTTCAAAAATAGCCCTGTCATGTGCCTGTTCCTGGAATTTTTTTTTCTACTTATACCAGCTTTTACAGTCATGGTCTAATTCACCTTTTTGGAATTACTTGAAATGAAACTATCTTGCTGCTGAAATGAGAAAGCAACTAAAAGGAGCGGGGCCGGGGGAAAGACCTTATCCTGGGGGGCTGCAGCCCTTCAAAGAAAGCTGCTCTGTGTCTAAGAAGGGGATCCTGCAGGCAGTCTGAAATACCTTAGCTTTCGTTTTCCAAGTTCCAGAATACATGGTAATGTTGATATACAATTATGCAGCATCTCAAGTGGTCCCATCACATCCCTCACAGATGGAGAGTAATTCAGCATACAGCCACTTCAAAATGTCACGAGTGCTGTTTATGGCTAAGCTCTTTTTTATATATATTTTTTTAACAAAACATGATGCTTAAAATTGAGGAGAATTAAATCAGAACAAACAGCAGCGTGGGGAAGACTGTTCATTTTAGAGAATGTTTTTGCCCTTTTTCTGGATCCCACTTGCTTTTAACGTTGTACAATTCTTTGCATCTGTGTTTGCAGATTCTCACCAACCCGAACCATCACTTTGTTGACAGCTCCTTGTACAAAGATGTTATCTTAGTAGCCTGGGATCCTGCCCCTTACTCGGCAAATCTGAACGTGGTAAGGTGTCTGCTTGGTCCTTTCTTCACAACCATTCTGAAAGCAGTGGAGAAAATGAGTGTATTTATTACTTCAGTCTCCTGTTCTCACTTGTCACAATGAACCCCAAAGTCTTCCTTTATTGAAGGAGTGGGGAACACTATTTCTGCATGAGTTGGTCAAAATTGGCTTATTGGTCAAAAGCTTTCTAGTAGCCAGCACTTGTACTGAGATGCTCTGCGACGCTAGGTTAGGTGGGTGATGGGGTGGGGTTTTTGATAAAATACTGCTGTTGTCATTAACAGTGAATTTTCTGTGTGTTTGCCAAAGAGGGAACATTGCTAGATCTCAGAAGGAGGCTTTATTAGGAAAGGTGAAGAATTGCACCCGTTTTTTTCCCACCTTCCCCTCTGCCTTCCCAGACAAAACACAACACCCCTATGAAAATCTCTCTTGGCGCCTTCCCCATTTCTCAGGCCTCCTCCCCACCAGCCTTCCCTTTGTGCCTGCTCCCCCGCAGCCATCTGCGCCCCACCAACCGCCCCCTCGCTGAGGAGCAGCAGACGTCCATCTGGTTGTCACGGGGCGAGTCTCTGCTTTGGCTGGTGCTGCAGCTCCAGCGGACCAGTTGATCTGATGGTTCTTGGCAGGGGGACCAAGAGCTTAGCAAGCTGCAAAGTAGAAAGTAAACCTTCATCTCATGAACCCCCTTTGCAGCCGATGCCAGGGGCTGCCCGCCTTCACCATCCAGCTGCTTCCTGTGCTGCGGCCGGCAGGGACAGGGCCGCTCCAGAAGCAGGCTCGCCCTTACGCCGGGGTCTCGTGTCAGGGCTGTTTGAACCCCTTGTTTAACACGGGCCCGTGAGCGGGAGGTGGGGTTGGCCTGTCCCGCTGCAGTGAATTGCTTACTGGGAGTCCCTGTCTGAAGAAAGGAAGTGGGGTATAACGCAGAGTTACTGGCTCTCTAGGACAAGCACCCACCAGTGCAGGCTGCTTTTGCTGCCTTTGCTTCTGTGCGGAAGAACGTGGATGAAACTAGTTCACGTTGTTTTGCGTGTCGTGTTCGAAACACACTGGACACTGCAAGAGTATAAGAATTCTTGCTTTTTTCCTCCCAGTGGTATAAGAAGCCGGACTACAACCTGTTCACTCCCTACGTACAGCATCGCAGGAAGAATCCAAACCAGCCGTTTTACATTCTCCATCCAAAGTTTATATGGCAGCTCTGGGATATCATTCAGGAGAACACTAAAGAGAAGATACAGCCCAACCCTCCTTCTTCAGGTTTTATTGGTAGGTATATCAGAGGTGGGCCCAGTGGGCAGGTTAAAGAAAAAAATTGAAAGATTGTAAACGTGTACTTTGCATGGGGACCAAGTCCATATATGTCTCCTGTTTGTTCTTGGTGCTCTACACAAAAACAATGACTAGCTAAAATCATAGAATCATAGAATCACAGACTGGTTTGGGTTGGAAGGGACCTTAAAGACCATCCAGTTCCAACCCCGTGCCATGGGCAGGGACACCTTGCACTAGACCAGGTTGCTCAAAGCCTCATCCAGCCTGGCCTTGAACACTTCCAGGGATGGGGCATCCACAGCTTCTCTGGGCAACCTGTTCCAGTGCCTCACCACCCTCTCTGGGAAGAACTTCTTCCTGATATCCAATCTAAACCTCCCCACTTTCAATTTAAACCCGTTACCCCTTGTCCTGTCACTACAGGCCCTTGCAAAAAGTCCCCCCCAGCTTCCTTGTAGGCCCCAGTACACAGTGTGAGAACTATGAAATAGTTGGGTGAATCTAATGCTCTACTTTCTTGCCCTTCGGAAGCATAGAATGCAAACCATATTTGCAAACCCTACATACCTCTGTGAGAAATTTTTATTATTCCATCTTAATTTATCCATTGAGCACCTGCTTGATTCTGAAGTTCTTCGTTAGGATCATAGAGCAGAGATGCACGGGACAAGAAATGAAAGCCTGTGTCAGAGACCGCAGTGAGGGTGAAATCACTGGTGCGGTCTGACATGCCAAGCTGTATTCCTTCCACAGGTCAAGGAATGGTGTTTCCCATGCTCTGTCATGGCTTCCAGTGTGTAAAGTGGCCAAAGCATCCCCCTTCTTATTACACGTGAAGAAATTTAATTTCACCATATTTTTTGGTCCTTCCTTAGTATTTCTTGGGGGATAATTTGACACCAAGTCCACAGTTCATCCAGTCTAACGATTTACCTGATACACAGCAGGTCCTGACTGTGAATGTCTAAAGAGTGCGAGTAGTCAGAGTAGTAAGGCTGAGTCAGGGTCTCCTTGCTCATGCGTCTAGAGACACACAGACCAATAGTGCTTTGGAATCACAGAATCTTTTAGGTTGGAAAAGACCCTGAAGATCCTCAAGTACAACCGTTAACCCAGTACTGCCAAGTCCACCGCTAAACTGTGTCCCTAAGCACTTCATCCACATTCTTTTACCTCCAGGGATGGTGACTCCACCACTTCCCTGGGCAGCCCATTCCAGTGTCTGACAACCCTTTTGGTGAAGAAATGTTATCCTAATATCCCATCCAAACCTCCTCTGGCACAACTTGAGGCTGTTTTCTCTTGCTCTATCCCTTGTCACTTGGGAGAAGAGACCACCCCCACCTCTCTGCACCCTCCTTTCAGGCAGCTGTAGAGAGCGATCAGGTCTCCCCTGAGCCTCCTCTTCTCCAGGGTGAACACCCCCAGCTCCCTCAGCCGCTCCTCACAGGACTTGTGCTCCAGACCCTTCCCCAGCTCCGTTGCCCTTCTCTGGACACGCTCCAGCACCTCAGTGTCTTTCTTGAGTGAGGGACCCAAAACTGAAAACAGGAGTCATGGCACAGCCTCACCAGTGCCCAGTACAGGGGGACTGTCACTTCCCTCGTCCTGCTGGGCACATTATGTCCCTCATTTCCTCCTTGACATCAGGATATCAGTCTATGTGTTCGCTGCAGTTAGAAAATGCTCTTTTTGATTCTTTCTTCTGAATGCCAAGATACAGAGAACTGTGTCTGACATGGGAAAACTAGTTGTGAGCGCTTACCTTGGGCTCTGTATACAGTAGTGGCATCCCGTGATACTGTGGAGCCCCACCAAAGGGTTTAGGGAGGGTGCTGAAACTTTCAGAGGGATGACACAAAGGTGTCTGGGAGATGCCCATCTATGACCTGAGTGGGTTGTGCTTACCTGAGCGTGAGTGGCAAGAAAAGGAGGCCTTGTGTGTTGGAGGAGGATGGCTTGGCACTTGGTTACTTCTTGAAGTGAGATTTTTGGAACCTGCTTGTAAAAATTCATAAGAAGTCTGCTCATGTGGAATGATCTCACCAGCAGCATCGACACTTTGCAAAAGCATTTCGTGGTGTAATGAAGTTGTTGATAAAAATAGGTTAACAGCTGCTGATCATAAGAATAGTGAAGAGGATCATTGTGCTGTCAATCTCTACTTCTGCCATATATAAGAAACACTTCAAAAGCTTTCTTTCAAGAAATGGAATTGATTTCACTGTAAGAATAGAACAGTAATCTTCAACCCCAAATCTAAATGTTCCTGACAAAAAATACCCTTCAAGCAGAGAAAGCTTTGAAAATGTCAATCATTAAACAAGCAAAAACATTAACAACAAAAGCTGTACAGATAAATATCTGTGTGTGCAGATGCAAATTTGTCTCCTTTTCGGCTGGGGATATTATTTACATTGTTCTTTTCTGAAGCATATGCTTAGACATTTTGATAATGCTATTATCAGCCTTAAGAAAAGAAGCCAGTAAGCCAAGCTTACTGGGAGTCATACCTACCTCATTTGATAACTAGCTGCTGTTCTGACAGATGCATTTTAAATGCTTTATTAGGGAGAGGCTTCCTGTTTTAATAACGGTATTGAATGGATGTCTACGCGTTGCACCTGTAACGTGACGCAAACTGGGAGGCAGCACAGAAACAGCAACTGCGTATTGTCAAAGGTGGACATAAAGGGCAAGAGAAAGCATAAAAAAATACAGTGCAGCTTGGCAGAAATCTGAAAAGTCATGTTGGTCTTCAGATCAGGTATCTCAACAACTCATGCAGCAAATAATCCAGTTGGAATTGAAGCTGGCAGACACAACTGCGTGCAGCTGTATGAAAGGCGTATCCTGAATGTTGAGCTCTACCTGATTCTTACAAAATCTATAGAATTATTTTCTATAAAATTAATTGAAAGAGTGGGTAGGTGACAGCTGTCATAAATTACGGGTGTTTTGATATCAAGAAGATAGGGAAAAATGGTTTATTAAATGACCACATTGTGCTCAGAATGGCTATATGAAGGACGATAGGCTGGTGTAAACAGCAGGTATGAATTTTCACAGTCAGAGGGACCTGTATCCCCAAATCTGAGCTCTTTATAGCATGGACTGTAGTGATTCTAATCACTTTATTAGAATAACTTACTGTAAGTCTGCCTGCGACGCTCTGCAATTAGAACAACTACAGGCTCTGTGCAAGGACCTGGTTTGTCCGTATCACACCGTCAGAAAGTCAGGCAGCCTTCTGTGGGCTGCGGTTACTCGCGGAGGAAGAGCAGAGGTGCCTCAAATCGCTGCTGCTGCCAAAACATGGAAAATGTAAAAAAAACCAAAAACAAAAACCCAAAAAATGGTTCTGTGTCCAGTGAAGCACTTCTGTTTCAAGCTTTTTAAACCCCTTAAGTCCCAGTTTACAAAACTGGACAAACGTATAAATTAAAATATGGAAACATCAGACTACTTCCTTTCGGGAATGTTTCAGGGTGGTTTAGGCTGTTTTCATCAGTAATTATTTTTCACCTGACAATTGCATCCGTTTCTGCTGCTTCGTGCCGTTTGTAAGAAACCGAGTCTTCCCAAAGGGAGGATGCTTGGTGGAATGTGTTCTCACGGTGTTCTTCTGCAGCAGTGAGTCACCAACCTTCCGCGGTGGTTGGTGTCAGGGGAGTCTTTCAACATTGCTAATAGCTGTATTGAAGTACTTAAGTCACAATATTATTAAGTGTCTTGGAAAAGGGGCCAGTGGGTCATTTGTGGGGAAGAGGTAGTCAGTCTCCTGCCTGCTGTGAATTTAGTGGAAAGAGAGAGTGAGAAGAGGTAGGATTTTTTTTCCCTGGTTTCTCCACCACATGGGAACAAGGGAGAAGAACGTTTTTTTGTGTTTCCTTTGGGATATGGGATACCCTCTCTTGGCATAACTCCCCACTGGAGCTCCTGTCTCCCCAGAACCCTACATACGTTAGCTCTGAGCCAGCGTGTTGCTGAGGAGAGGCAGTCGCACTGTGATAGCTGGTGGTTGGGGTGATGGAAGTGCAGTGCATGTTTCGCCTGTAAAGCAGGGAAGAGGAGCGGGTGGGGAGAGAAGTGTGGCACAGAGCAGGATTGGTTGTGCTCTACGTACAAAATACGTTACAGGTTTAGAATGCTTTGGTAATGCAGAATTTTGTTTACACTCACTTGCTGGTTTAAGCCTTTGAAATATGTCACTGCTTCCAGCCACTTTTGAAACGGTAACATACAGCACACACGCACTACGGAAGTCTGAACCCAGGGGAGATGGGTATTACCTAACGCAGATCAGCTTCCTCCAAGAACATAGTTCATCCATTCCTCTCCATCAGGTTCTAATGTGTAGATGTTCCTGCCTTCAGTTTTTTTCCAAACGGCGTCAGCTTGCGGTGGCCCATCTGTCACTGGTGTCAGGCTATGTGGAGCGTCATATCTGACTGCAGTCCTTTCCGTTAGTCTTGATACTGCTTTAAAATCGTTTTCTACCCAACCTAGTGACAGGCGTATGTTCAGGGCATCACTGAAAGTAAGCTGAAGTCATTGCCTCTCACATGGCAGCCCATTCGTTGAGGCGTTACTTCTGGGGGTGTGCCATGTCTAGGAAGGATTAACTTGGCACGGGCAAGTCATCCTTCAGTGTGGTATTTTCTAGTGGATCCATCTCAAAGGCTGTGAATAATGAGCAACAAAACACAGAGTGGGTTGTTTTGGGGTTTTTTTGTGGGGAAAAGTTCACCAGGGTAAAACAAACCTTTTGTTTTAATCTAGGAGTCTTTTTTGGCTTGTTTTCTGAGACACTCGTGAACTTTGTCTGGCTTGTGATATGCCTTATGGGGCATGTCATATCGTAGCTAATATCACTTCTCATTATAAATAATTTACTCTTTGTCTCCCTAAACTAATCCTTAGATGAGCTTTGAGAACCAATTCGTGCATATTTTTGCAGCTGCCAGCTTCATGCTCTTAAACAAAACTCTGCACAGTATGCTCATCATCTTGCATTAGCATTAGGCAATTGCCATGGTGGCTTTTTGTGGTTAAATTTGTTAGATCGCCTTTGGCTGAAAATTGGGTTTGTTAAATGAGTATTGATATGTTTACATCTCGTCTTGGGCTTCGATCTACTCCCTTTTGCTCAGAAGAAATGGAAGCATCTGACCACCAAATCTCGGGTTTGGATGCCACTGGCAAATCCTAAATTGATAGTTGAGAAAACATCCCTGGTATTAGGGAAGGATCTGCCCTATCTTTTGGCAGCAGAAATAAGTGTTACCTGTTCACTTCCTATTAATACATTTTTTACTGTGAAATAGGAACTCGCCTTCCTCTCTGTTATCTGAACATATCGAAGCTCAGTTTTTAATTGGGGCTGATGGTGTATAAATCGGCAGTCTCTATTTTTACCATTCTGTTCCTATACCCGCCTTGCTAGCCTACATAAATAACCTAGTTCTGACCTTATATTTTTGTCATCTGAAGACCAAAACTAAAACTGCTTCCTTGAGTTTCCCAAGAGCAACGTTCTGGGTGCACTGGATGGGATGGTACATTCACATTCAGGCAGTTTGGGGCTTCTTAATAACGTCTAGATTATATACCCTTTTTTTTCTATGAAGATTTTGCCCTGACCCTTATTTACTAGCTGGATTTGCCATGGATTCCTACTTATTGCAGTCCATCAGTACACTTTGCTAGCTTATGTCTTCTGAGGTGGCTTTACTTGAAATCCACATTTATATACCTTTATATACCCAGCAGCTTTTGTCTTTTTAAAAAGCTAGTTGAAAGCTCTGACTCCTGTAGTATTCGATGTTTTTTTAAACTCCAAGATCAAAACATCGCCTGTGTAGATTTTTACGTTTTAGGTTGCCTGTGTAGGCAGTAGTATTTGCTGCATGTCGTATCTTTTAGCATAACATACGAACCACTGAACGCAAAATGATAACTAAGCCCAGATTACTTTATTGTTGGGAGGAAGAAATGCTTGTTTGAGGCTTTACAGTTGACATTACAGATTTAACAGTTATGCGTCATTAATAGTTGATAACACGATTCTAATCTTCATTTGCATGCATCGAGACAATAGTACGAGCAAGACTATCATTACGCTGCAATATTAGCAGATCGTTGCATGACTAAGAATTTAAATTTAAAATGGCTTCGGAGAGCATGTTGAATAGAGGGATGCAGCTGATCTCCAGCTCTGCTTAGGAAAAAGTACACTTGCCTGAACCGAAAGAAACCATTCGGCACATTGAGTTGCCATTATTACTGTTACTTACTCAGCTGTTTGTCAGCAGTTGGTGAAGGAACAGAATAGTGCTTACTCTTTCCAACTCTGTTTTGCTTGAGGGTTATCACGCAAATAAATAATACCTCCAAATACATAAGCTTTAAATGCTTCTTATCCTAATAAGAAGCACTCAGATTTGGGCATCTTCTACTTTCTGACACACAGAGATAAAAGAGCAAACTCTCCTCTTAGAGCAACCCAAGTCACGTAAAAAGTCTTTACTGTTCTAGTGAAATTTGAATAATACATTTAAAATCATGTTAAATTACTGGTCAGCATGTTCCAGTCTGCGCTGGTACTACAGAATATATTACTGTGATTAACGTACGGCTTTTTGCATTCATCATTAAGTGATAAATACGTCATTTTCTAGGTCTGCTATATGGTGCGAGTATCTATACATCAAAGACGGCAAATATTGCACAACTTAATAAGTGTAGGCACAGAGCCGTTTGGTGACAATTAAATTCTTTAACATTTGGTTTTTTGTAAATTTAATTCATGTTTTCTTGTGGTTAGTATTTGTCATAGTTCACGAACTAAACAGAGGTAAAAGAACCTTTTTTTTTTTTTAGGTACACGGTATTTTAAAAAGCCAGAGCTATTTTTATTATATGTTCCAAAGAACAACTGAGGCATATTTGGCCCAGTTTCATGGAGTGACAAATTTTCCTGTGGCACCTGAAATCCAATCAAGAGAAGACAAATAGAGACTGTAGAAGTAGACTAACATATAGAAAACTGTATGTTCTAAATGCTTTCTGTTTATTTATAAAGCTTTCAAGTGCACATGTCATCAAACATAAACTTACCAGCGTGTCTAGCTAAATTCTTTTCTGTAACTAAATGTGTGGTGTGTGTGAAACGAGACATTATGAGTATAATAATCAGATTATGTGTATTTAAATGTTTTCAGCATCTCCTACATTTTGTTAAAATGATGCTGAGTTCTTGCTGAATGTTTGCATTACACTTATTATTCTAGATGCCTTCGTACAGCATCCGTTGCGTTCAGGTATATTAAACTGTATGTTACTTACTTGCAAACTAGATAACACTCTTTTTACATTAGTGCGCTAACCACAAAGCCTAATTGTACTGTACAAAAGATGCATACTGGAAATTCAAAACCTCTTGAGTCATTAAAATTGCCAAGAACAAATTGAAAACCATTTCCACCTTTTGATTAGAATCCATAATATGTGTTCATTTGTATGAACCATCCATGCAAGGATTTTAATCTTAATTTAATTCTGGTTTAAATGTTTTCAGCGCAGGTTGTAAAAACTCAGGAGTTTGTGTGCTGACTGGACTAAGTTTAACCCGTACCCAGCTCTTCCTGAAACCATAGAGAACTGCCAAATAGGGGGGAAAAAAGGAACACATCTTTCTGAGGATTTTGAAATACTGATATATAGTATTTTGAAATACATAGTACTTCACTGGAATCTAGCATTGTATTGTTGTAACAAACTTCCAGGTTGACTTTCTCTGACAACCACTTTTTTTTTTTTTAATATATTTTTAAAAGAATATTCTATGCTCAATCCTTTTTTTTTTTTTTCTTCCCCAATACAGTATCCAGGAACACTGTCATTCAACTATAAAACATTCATAAAGCACACCTTTGAGTGATCTACTCTAAAACAATCTTTCTCCACACAGGTTGAATTATTTTGCATTTTTCCATTTTCACAGTTGTAATCCAAATGGGACTTTGGAAAATCAAGCGAGGGTGTTAGAATTGTATTACAGTGACCTGCAGAGAAATATCTTCAGTTGCAATTTTGAATGTGTGGTTGCATCAGTCGTGTTTGCCAAAGCTAAAATCATGCCTTGACTTTTTCCTCGTGAAATTGAGATTCAGTATTTAAGATCTAAAAGTTTTAAAGCTTAAGCAGCAGGTCTCGAAGAGACCAGGTCCGATGGGCATTGTTGCACCTGCTTTCTGGTTTCAGTCATGCCTACAATAGTATTTTTGCATATGTCAGTAAACTTCTAAAAAGATTCAACAGCTCGATTTCTATCCTTGGAGAAACTCCATTCTGGGTTGGATAGGACCCCAAGCAACCTGATCTGGTGTCAAAGTTGTCCCTGCTCTGAGGGGACTCCAAACTGCCCGCCCGGTTCCCTCCAGAGGCCTCCACAGCAGCTCTCAGGGCAGTGTCATCACTCAGACTGGCAATATTTCTGTTGGTTGGTAGTGGAGCTCAGCAGGTTCTCGACCAAATCTCCTAGGCACGATAGTAGTACTGCTACTACGAGATTAATCCAACTGATCTAGTTAATCTAGTTTTTACTGAGCTTTTTTTAGGGCCCACTGATGAAAAGCTCTTTGCATTGTGCCCATGGACTTTTTTTCATTGGAAGGAGTCCTTCCCCCTTTTTTGGTGTTTGCATGCTATAGATAGCCTATAGGCTTTCCCTTTCAGGTTTTACTTTTTCTTAAGTTGTGCATGTCCTTTGTCCTTCCCTAAATACTTTGTCATAGGACTGGAGTATGTCTTCTCTCCTATTCCCATACCTTAATCCTAATGAGTGTAAAAAAAGCCATCTCTTTGCAGCTCATCCTTGAGCATGAGATTGACTTCTGTTCCTGGCCCGTGGCCAGGTCAGTGAGGGAGCAGGACTCATGCCACCAGCCCCAGAATTATCAGAGCAAAAAGTAGGCACCTCTTTAACACGGGTGTGAGACCTGTGTTCCCCTCCACACGTGAAACTTTCATCCTGTCCCGGGAGAAAGGGTAAACTCAGGCAGCAAAGGTATCTTTGCTGCCCACCTCTCGCTTCCCCTGCAGTCAGCAGAAGGAAACGGGAACTGCTGGGGCGTGACTCCTGTAATCCATTCTTAGACGTCTGCGCTGGGATGAGCAAACATGCATTGCTTCGTGGAAGTGCCCGCTTTCTTCTACGCTGACAGCCGAGGGTCCTCATCGCAGGTGTGGGTAACTGCGCCAGTGGGCGCGTTTGGTCAGATGAATCACACCTTGTTTTCGTTCCTTCTCACCGTGCTCCGTGAAAAGCCAATTATGTTATTTTTTCATGATGCTCTGAAAGCTTCTGACCTAGGAGAGTGGAGGAGAAGGTGCTTGATAGCAAGGGCCAGGCTCTTATTTTCAGTTTCTGCCTCATCACTGGAGAGCAACAGCACTTAGAGGGAACAGTTCAGTGAAGTTGACCTCTAAAATCAGTCAGATGAATTGTGCCCTAGAAATGCCAGTCTCCTGCGTTGTCTATCAAGGGTGCTTTATACCAGCTAGGTCAGAGATGGGCATGAACATCCCAGTGAGATTAATTCTGTCCAGACTGTAAGGTGTCGGGATGACTATCTCCTCATCTTCATTAATGTCTCCTGAGGTTGTGTGTAAGCCAGTCTGTGCTGGTTTATATGTCGTAATTGTGCATTGACTGAACGCTGACTTAAGGAGGTGAGCAGAGACAAATAATGAAGCCTATCAAGAAATTCTTCACCCAGCAGGCTGTCAAACAACACGGTTTTCATTCACACTGATGCTGATGATCACGGTGGAGTGCTGAGATACGAGACAAACTTGCAGCTGATATTGAATTGGGCAGTGATGTGTAAAGTACACAGACGAAATAAGTAGATGATAGGCATGTAACTCTGTGGGCAACGCAGGGGAAGGAGAAAACAAGGGACACTTGGAAACTACAGGTTAATACGTGCAGGAGGAAATGCGAAGAGATTCAGCCACAGAGGAGAAACTTAGGAAGCGATAATACGGACACAGATGTGTAAAGATAAACGAATGGGATGACAAATGGGAAGCAAGGTAGGACTTTGCAGGGCAGCCTGGCAAGCAAAACAGGTTAACAGAAGCAAGATCAAGTCAGCAAGCAGTCAGCTGGCACACTGTGCTGG
>NW_010240678.1:82159-97770 GCF_000690775.1 Eurypyga helias | reverse complement strand
GTAGCGGGGAGCAGGGTCCGGGGGCAGAGGGGGTCCTCCGTCCTCTTCTCACCCTGTTGAGGCCAGAGCCCCCAGGGGTGCCGGGGGCTGTGGAGACCTACCCCGGGCGGACGCAGTCTCCTGGGAAGCGCCCCGGCATGTAGAGGGGGAGTCCCGTCCCCTGTGGCCCTGGCCTGTCTGGTCTCCCTGGGTTACCGAGGACGGAAGGAACAGCCTGGCCTTGCTGTAGGCTGTGTGTTAGCCTGTGGAGGATCTGGGTTCAGCAACTACCGTCCTCATCTGCTAAGCTGTGTGAAAGTTCGTATTTTCTCTGTCAGTGAGGTAGCCTTGGGCAGGCAGGCCTTGCCATCCCCTTTACCTGTTAAAATGGGAAAGCATTGTCAAGATGACACAACTCGGCTTTTTAATTTGTCACCCCTGAAAACATGTATGTTGTAACAATGGCTCAAGTATAGCGACTGCAGATGCACAAAGCACTCGTAATGCAAATAATCCCCTTGAATTCAATGAGACTGTCAACAGCACAAAAGCTAAGCCTGTACACAAGTGTTTACAGGATCATGGCCAACATTATTTGTGACCTGGCGTCTCTGCTCCCTCAAGAAAAACTGGTGCTTCTGCCTTAATTTTGTTATGAAATCATTATGAAGTTTAAACATTCAAACAAAATGATGAGCATGTGATACTTGGCCAAAAATAGTGGATTTCTTTGAATAATTTCATGTGTGCTTTCTCATCAGGTTTGATTTTGGAGCTCCAAACTGAATTTAAAAGAAAAAGTGTTCAGTAGGTTATACAACACTAATATTTTATAGAAACATAAGTACCTACAGTAACGTCTGTCAACATAGACATGTTTTGAAGATGAAAGAATAGAGTCATCTGAACTGGTGGCTTTGTAATGCCACCACCTTTCTGTGCAGCACAATTGCATGCTGAGCATGGGTGCCATGTCTTTGAAATGAATGTCTATACACTTTGTTCAGGAAAATACTGCATTTTATTAGTCTAATATTTTAACTTTTCCCTAGTTACTCAAATATTCATGCATTGCTATAAACAAATTATTATAAACCAGCATAAGTGACGTCCTGTTTTGAGTATCTGTGAACTTCTGGAGTACTTTTGTTATTTAGTCTGGAAAATCAAAGATTTCTTTACACCACATGACAGTTACAAAGGCAGTACTTTTAGACTGAAAACAGTAATTAATCTTATTAATCTTTACTGTTGTTAAATAAGCTTTTCTACAGTCTGATTGGCCCTTTTACATCCATTTATAAACATACTGTTTCATTATGTTTCATTTTACACCTTAATGGTCTGATTAATTTTTTAATTTTAATTCTTGTTATATTATCCCAAAGAGAAGTCATTTAAGACATACAGTGCCCAGTGACAGGATGCAAGTAGACTAAGCACCTGACATTGTCATTGCATCTATGTGGACTGATCTCTCTGTGCATTACAAAATTAGTCTACATGCAAATCAATTAACATTTATATGACGAGAAGTCTGTATAGTTCAACAGAGCTAGGGAATGGAAAAAATAGGTTTTCTTGTCTTAGACTACACAAGGTATAACGACCTAGCTAGTCATCACAGTGCATGTAAATTGTGGTTTAACTTTTGTTAATTAAAAAAAAAATCTAACTTGCCCTTCTGTCTAAAACTGTTTAGTTGAGGAACGTCAACGCTGTGGCTGTCATATGTGTGCATTGAACTTCCTCATTTGCTTTCTTAAAGTGAAAGCTCTTAGCATTTTAATGCTGCAAGATAACCTTTGAAGCCGCTAAAGAAGATGTATTCTCATGTATGTGCCACGTTCATACGTTTGCTTCTTTTGGTCTTGGCTCAATAAATTTTTCTACAACGGTGAGACTTGTTTCACATAGTTGCATCTTCTTAATTAAAGAGGTGTCCCGAGCTCATTTAATGCAATGGCTGCTAATCGTGTGTGTATACTCCTAATCAGTTTCAAACCTTGTATGGTACAGTTTGACCTTGTTTAAGTTTTTGTCTACAAACAGGTACACATTCATTATTTTTAATCTCATTGAATCAGTGGTCTCTTTTTCCCTTGGCTTACTTCACAGACTAGGCTGTGATAAGATGCCTGTATTTAGTCAGTATAAGAATGTCTATAGGAATCAATCTGCAAACTTTTGTTTATGGCAGCACAGGTGAAGGAACCTTAATACATGATGGCAGCAACTACAGAAAACCTGTCCTGCAGCTGATTGCATGTGCAGGTCCGTGCAGCCAAGTATCCGTGTGATGCTCTTAAAGCCAGTCAACACAGGCTTCTGCCTCAACTCCATGAAGGCCTGGGACCTTGATGTGCATGTTTTGAAGCTGTCATGACACTCATCTACTAGCCATTTAGATTTCCAGCTGGCCGTTGCTTCTGCTAATGCTCACAGAGGGCTAAAAGCATACGGCGTCTGGCTGGAAAATTTGAGAAGAGGTCATCAAGAGAGATGGATGTTCTCAGAATCCCCAAATGCTTTATTGTCTTGGCTCTGGGCGTTCACTGGAAATTCTCTGCTGTTTTTCTGAACCTTTGCTTGGGAGAGTTTGTAGGTGCTCTTTGTCTCTGTTCAAAGCATCACCGATAGACGTGGGCAGTGCAGTCACAGAGGTGAGAGGAAGGCAAATTGTCCAGAGTATGTGCAGGCACAGTTGGGGGGTTATGCTTTTCAAAAGGTAAAATTAAATTGTCATAATAAGACCACCATCCTCAGTTGTGAGCGGAGGCCGAACATGGTGAATAACCAACCTTCTAAGTCATTTTTAAATAGAACAAAAAAGTCCATTGGAGCACAGCAAGGGTCTTTCCTTCTCCCACCTACAGACTGTCCCAGTATTCCTTAGAAAAAACAAATACAGCGCAGTCTCCTAGAGAAAGGGTTAGCAGCTTTCGCAGTGGTGAAACAGGCTGTATTTTTCTTGCCCAGATTAGGGTTTAAGCCTCTTGGAAGAAACACTGGAACTAGTGGGTACTGCCCCTCAACTGCAAGGTGCACTTGATTAGCGAAAACAGTGAAATACCACTTCTGAAGAAGACAGATTTCTGATTTATGCTGAACTCACAACTGGGGGAAACTCACGAACTGGGAGCAGCAGCTTCTCAAGGATGTCTTTCTTGCTGGGCAATATTCAAAAGTCTGTCAGTTGTTTTCTTGGGAAGAACCTGGTAGGGTTACAGCACTGCTCTGCATTAACCTGTGCCTTAGAAGAACACCACAGATTTTAATGGTTTTTTTCATTAATGTAACCTTTTAAATTTTTTTAAATATTTCTAAAACAGAAGGATAAAGGTGTGTCAAAGTGTACATCAAATCTGATATTAAAGATTTCACTACAAAGGTGTGAAAACATCTATTTCAAGAGTAAAAGCAGTTAAGACCTCTAATTTTCTGATTTTCTCATAATTCTTAGTTATGACACTAAAATGGAGCACAAAATACTTAGATTTGGGAGGATTTGGTTAGTTAGACTTTTGCAAGTTAGTCTCCTATTTCTAGTTTATTTAGGAAAGGTAAGGGAAGGATCAGCCGTTTCTATGGCACTGTCCTTATCTATCCTTTCACTCCTACAGGGGGTTTCCAGGGATGGCTGCTGGCAAGGGAAGCCCTAGGAGTGCAGCTCCCTTACTGTTTTAGTGTTAAAACACATCACAAGGTATCCACACAGATGGCCTCTCATCTGCTGGATTTGTATTTTCCAGGAGGGAATATTGTGAGCGGAAGTGTCTTTATCTCAGTCTCTCATATATTTTTACTATCAGGAAACCCGATCTCAGCCTTCTGCTGTAGTGCCTTCAGTGTCTGATTTAGTGCTAATTATACCACAGCATCAGGGGAAAAAAAAATACCAAGTTTAAAAAGAAAACTGCCAATTCTGGAAAATAATATGACCCCAACCAGGAGATAAAATGTAAAATTTTCCAAAAATAAGATGCCTCATGGTGCTGTATAGCAACTGAGAGGTCTGCCAGAGTGCTAGTAAATGAGAGGATAAATCAAGAATTAGATAGCAGCAGTTTCAAGTGTATCTTAAGACAATGAGAAGAATAATTTTACAGATGGAAATACGTTTTCCAGAGGAGAGAAAGTATTAGAGAAACAAAGCCGGTGCCAGAATAGGTGCTGGCTGACATTCCCAAGCACGACTGTCCCCAGAGAGATAGGAGTTACAGCGGTGGTGACAGGGGAACCCTTCCCATCTCAGTTCTCAAGATTGCAGTCTGCGATGCTCTTGCTGGTGGTTATGGGCGAGCTGAGTGCTGTTTCTTATTTGAAACTATTAAACCATGTCGAAAGACCGACAATGTTTTATTTTGGGTACTGTGGGGTTTTTGGCATGATTTTTCCATGTGACTAACTGATGTAGTTACTGTGAATATGTGCTACATAAGACAGTCTCTCCATTAAGCTGCAGTCCCTATTGATAAAAACAAACTTAGGTGTTTAAGACTCATAATTAAAAGTTAAGCTAGGAAGTAAGAGCTATTACAATGGCTTTGTAAAAAGTGATCATCAACTATAGAACCAGCAGCCTGGGGAAAGAAATCACAATAGCTAAGGTAAAAGGAGGATTAGTTCCCCTTGCAACAGATTTTAGACTGGAAAATGCTGGATTCTCATTCTTGCTTTTTCACAGTTTTTCAAGTTTGACAGTCAGGCCTATTCACAAAAGGGTGTTCTCCTTCAAAAAAAAAAAAAAAAAAGAAGAGTGTTAATAACCACAGCAAATGAACTCTGGCTACAGCAGATAGCCATGATACGCTGCCATCCCAGTAGAAGCCAGAGGACTCCAGTATGACTGTCTCACTGGGAAGAGCACTGGGAGCACGGTCCCAGCCCTGTTAAAGCAAGTTGCCAGCGTGCAGCTACAGGAGTTAGGCCAACTCATGCCACTTGGCAGGAGTTTGGTGGTCCCTGGAGAAGTGTCCTTGAGGTCCCCAGTGGTGCCCTTAGCTACCTGTGTCTGCATCTGGCCCCGCAGCCTGCGGATGGTTTCATGTGTGGACAGACCCTGGGAGTGCTTGCTGACTGCGGGAGCACTTTGCTGGGCTTTGTGCTTGTTTGAAGAGGACAGTCAGCTCTTAAGCTACTTTGACGGTTTTGCTGGAGTCCTGTCATCACCTTGGGTGACTCTGAACATCTACAGAGTCTGTTGCATTTTTCCTGTGATAAGGCCAAAGGCCAGCACCAGGCATGGCACTGGTTTCTGTTACTGAGTTGCAGATCCAGGGCAGAATGAGGCTTATGAGGGCTCGGAAGGACTTGAGCTGTCTCATTTTCCAAATCCCTCATCAGCTCATGTTTTAAATTGAGACTTGTTTACTACAGACGTAGGCAGAAAAAACAAAAAGCACATCCTTTTGCTCTTCCCAGCCATGGTGTATCTGCCTGTTCGTCCCAATGATGGCTGAAACTCAGATCATAAATCCAAAGCTGCTGCTTACCTCCTTAGCCAATTCAAGCAGCTAGGCCGAAGAGAGAGAGAACTTTCTGCATCAAAGCTAATCTGCATCTGCAGCCAGTATACTGAGTTGAATTACTTTTCATTCTGGCTTGCGTGAAACCAAACCCCAGCGTGCCTGGGAAGCTCCAATAGCCGTTGCCATTGCAGGGCTGAGACTGAGTCTTCCCAGCTAAGCAACAACCCCACTGTATCACAGGCTATAGCACTCTAGCACAGCAGTATCAGCTACTTCTGAGTGATTCTTTGCCTTCACTACGTTGCTCTGAAACATAAGTATGTGCATATACCAGCTCAGGACCCTCGAGAAGGTTCCTGGGTCCCAGTTTTGCTGCAACTGGTAGGACGCTGTTTTATTACAAAATTGCCTCCAAACCCTTGGATACCACTGATGGCTCCCTACTCCTGTCCAATTTGGGACCATACATTCAGACTTTTGTTTGCACGCAACCAAGCTATTTATGAACTCATGCTTCAGCTGTAAATACTGCATGCTCAAACATTTGAACCCCTCCCACCTCTTCCCACAGCAGTCCCACTCATCATTTTCAGTACCTTTACTGGGGGTGCTGCCCACATCTGGGAGCAATGGAGCCAATCTGTGGGGGGAGACCAACTGACCGAGGCAGTCTGCTTCTTCCCCCATCGGATGTGTCTCTCAGCAGAAATAAGCTGAATTTTAACTTCAGGGGCCTGCTGTGCTCCTGCCACCTCCATCAGAGCCTATGGTTCCTATTGCAGCCCTGCTCCTCATCTAGCTCTGCTTCTTGCTTAGGTTGGAACTGAGAAAAGTGGCAACATCTTCAGAGAAGAAAAGTAAGATTTTTTTTTCATTCTTTTTCTTTGTTTCTTTATTTATTTTTCTGTTTGTCTCTCTTTTCCTTTACTGCTCTCTTTCTTCCTCCTTTTTTTTTTCCCTCTTCTTTCTGTCTTTTCAAAATCACATGCACAGTGATATAAATATTCTTGCAGTAAGCACCCAAATCTTTTCAGTAGAAGAGACTAACCCCACTCCTGCTCTGGATCCTGCACACTGTGGCTGTTGGGGAGCCCCACAGATTTCAGCGAGGGCCTGAAACATGCAGGTCATATTGTGCAAAACTTAGAATTACAGTTTCTACAGCCAGGATGCTTCCTATTTCGCTAGGCATTGTGATAGCTGCACATGAAGGCATTAAAGCCCCAGTTCCGCAGCACTTTCTCAGGCAGAAGCTGGTGGTGCCTGGGCTGGACACAGGGGCACACCCACCAAGACAACCCTGCACATTCTAAATTCTTTCTTTTTCTTTCCCCACTTATGGTCCCAGCAAGCTTATATTTACAGCAAGTTCAAGGAGTACAAGCACTTCCCTTCCAACTAAGCAACGGCGTAACACTGATTCCCAGTGGTAACTGAAATGATACAGTATCACGTCGTGGCAGGAGTCATGTATCTCACATGCCCAAATAGATACTACTTGTTATGTTATTCCTTTGATGTCAAGTGAGGTGAGTTTGAAAGCTGAGGATACGATTCATCTCACCATGTTTAGCTGTCTAAAAAGGAGAAGCCTAACTAAGCTATATTCATTCAATCTTCCTGCAGTTCAGTGGAGAGAGAAGGGAACTTTCACTCCTTCCGCTGTCTCTGGGGGGTGGGTGTCTGCTGGCTGCAGGTGACTGGCATCAGTGGAATGTGTAGCACTCGGATGCATAATGCTAGCTGAGAGAAATTCTGCCTTATGAAGCCTGTTTACTCAAATGGGAAGCCTGAATATTACTTCTTCTGCATATTTAGGAGGTGTTCACTAAAAAGGAAGTTTGTGCACAAATATAAAGATTTTCTGCTCAGGTTCTGTGTTTGGAAAATGTGCAGGAAGGTCTTTCTTTTGTGTACTGTATGATAAATCTTCCCATGAAACGTTATGTTGGCATAAAAGAATGGAAATATCTTGATATCAAAATGTAATTTAATAGGAAGATCCTAGATATCAAATATTACATTTTATATTACAGTTATTATTACGTATTATATTACATCTATTACATCCTAGATGTAATCCTAAAATATATTCCTAAAAACAATTTCAGTAGGACCCTGTATTGTTTAGGGGTGCAGAAATCATCTGCAGAAAAATAATTTTTTAATCGGAAATTGTTATTAGCTGCTTCAAATGTAAGCCGAAGTTCTAACATCCTCTGGTTTTATAGTGATTAAGTTACGTTTGTTTTTTAGTATGAAGGTGTATTTATTTCAAATTCACCAGCATAAAGAGCTGTTATGAGCTCCAGAGATCAAGGTTCTAGTGTTATAAATACATAGCTCTAGACAGTTCTTTCCTGAGCACCTACTGTCAAAACAGACAAGACAGAAATGGAGGAGATGATGAAAAAGGGCTGAAGTGCCTTGCTAAAGGTAATGTAATAATCTATCCCAATCTCCAGTGCAGGGGTGAAGCTGCAGACTGGGACTGCAGGTGGACTAACTTACCCTACAGTTAGCTTGGCCTTTCCAGTTCAAGAAAAGTGTTTCCTAGGGAGAAAAACAATATGAAAAATCACAGTTTATATTTAAACATGAAATATCTGGAGCAAGAATTTTATGGGTTTTAGCATTGTTAGCATGGCAAAAGATTTTGTGATGAATAGTTGTGGTTACCACATCCTTGTTAGCAATCCATACCCAAGTAAAATGCTAGATGAAGACTGCTGAGTATGATCTGGTTTTAAAATGTGTACAAATATGAGATCATCTCAGACATCTTTGGCAGCCCAGGTATACTCTGGCCCTGTGCCAGCTTCCCACTCAGCCTTGAATGTTTCTTTATTGAGAATGTTTATGGAAGTTTCTCACGCTAATCTAGCAAAAAGGGCTTTGAGCCCTGAAACCACTTGAGGTTTGGTCAGAAAATAAATCTGACTTTGAGTTCCCAATATTGACCCTAAAAGTTTGTGACCCCTGTTCTGTTGGCTCATATTTGTTTAAAAAAATATAAATGGATTCATTTTGTATCAGCAAGCTTTGTGCCAAATCAAGAGCCTAGCTTCATACCAGACCATGTATTGTTCATACTTCAGCAGTAAACATAAAATCAGGAGAAACTATGAACTAGCTCTGGCTGGGTCCACAAGTCCATACTGGAATGGAGCATAGCGTGCAGTGACCCAGCAGTGTGCAGATCTGGCATGAACCATCATGGCATCACAGCCTGAGGCTAGATAGCCATATTTTGGGTTGGGTTTCTTACAGCTAGTCACATTGAAAACTGACAAAAAGCTGGTTAGCCCAGAAAGCCCTAATAATTAGGTGTCTGTGCCCAGCTAACAAAGTTGTGCTGTTTTCAGGGAAGATGAGCTGTGGGAGAGGCCTCACATCTGCCTGTGAAACATCAGATGGGCCTACCCTGTGTTGCTCTGCTGTGTACTTGGACGTTTGGCCTTCGCACTTCTTCCCCTCTCATCTTGGATGAAGCGCACAAGTCAGCTGTCATTCATTGCCTTTGGGATACCTGAGATGGCATTGTTCTGTCCTCTGGTTCAGGGGGTGGGTTTACTGTCCCGTCAACCATTAAAGCAATGTCTTTAGGCATCACTTCTGGTTGTTGCAACATGAAAGCAATAAAAGGGAGTACAGTGTAGGACATTCAGTGTCGAAGTCATCCGGGCCTGAGCTGAAGCTGAAACACTGATAGCTAGGCATTAATTGCTGCTGGCTTAGCTATTCATGAGTGAATTCGTGTTTACAGAAGTAGTTTTATACACTCCTTTGTGATTCCCATAGGCATGCATAAGCAGGATTTGAGAAGACAAGATTCAATGTTATTACTGGTATTAGCATTGTTATAGTTGCTAATTGCCTGTGGAAGAGTTGTGTTTAACCGAGCCCAGGTTGCAGTGTGTTAGGTCAGGACCTGCCCTGGAAGGTTCCCAGTGAGACAGCCAGCTGCTGTGGAGCAGGGGAGGTCAGTTTCCAGTGCTGCCTGGGCCAGGTCGCTTGAGCCCTTTTCCGAGGCGGGTGTGACACCCAGAAGCAGCCTGTTCTCTCTGTGTTTCTCCAGGTGGTTGTCCTGTTGCAAGTGTCCAGCCTCAACTCTTCCTTCCACTATCCATTGCCACTGTAAAGAAAGAAATGCATGATGTTTACCAAATTTCCACTATTTGTCAGGAAATAAGCATCTTAATTCAAGTGTATTGTGAAGTGACTTCTGTGTCTTGGTTGTAGTAGTTTCAGTAAAAGGTCTTCCTGCTGCTATAGATAAAAATTATATTGGTGGGAAGGGAGTAACCTTAGTGCTAAAAACATATGTTTCTAAGCTCACCATTGAGCATTTTCATAACTTTAATCATATCTAATGCATTGAAGAATTTATCATTTGTAGCATATAGTTAAAATCCCTGTGGTGTAATACAGCAGTAACTTGTATAAATTCATCTGGAAAAGTGCAGGCAATATTTTTTTTTTGTTTACAATATTATCGAATATTTTACATTTTATGGCTGTTCAGGGAGAAGAAAAGCTATTGAATTAGTTTAGAATAATTCCTCATTTGTATTCTCTAAACTGGGCAAACAGTCCTTCACTTCTCCTTTATAAGAGGCATTTTATGAGCACTGGGGCATCACCCACCCACAGCAAGGAAAATAACTAACAATTGTGTTTTAAGGGCTGTGTCACATGCATGTGCGTCGTGTGTGTGAATACTGTACTGTTACAGTTCTCTCGAGAGAAACAGAGCAGTTGTGGATCCTACTTTCTAAACCCGTCTCCTGGGATGAAATTAAAATCTCACTAGTCATCCATGCCACTACATATCACATGACTTTCTTTTTCTTTAGGGTTTCTTGAAGGGAAGAAATGCCCAGTTATAATTTTCAGACAAACATTCCCTCTCTGAAATTCTTGTGTAACAACTAACTGGAAATATTAGCTAAAACCAAAATATTTGTTAATATATTCTGATTTCTCCTGTCTGTTGGGTATAAATGGCATTGGCACTCATCTGCCAACAGAATTACTTCTCAAATCCTAATACTTGTTTATTTTAGACTGGGAACTTTCCCAGAGGGGACATACCCTGATTATTGTATGTCAGTGGTGGAACTATTGAAACACTATTTCTTCACCAAACCAAAACTGCCAGAGAAATGAAATTTATTTCATATACAAAAGGAATCAAAATGTCATAACACAACAGAAATATCAGAGATATTCACCTTCCTGCTTCATTTCTATTGTAGATAAATTGCCACTTTGATTATAGCTTGCATTTAAGATTACTTTTCTGTTTACCTTCGCAAAGGAGTGGTCCGCAGCAATTTTCTCTTCACATCTTATAAAAAGAACATCTTTCATCAATCAATACTTTCTAAAGCATATATTCAGCATTAATTATTTTAGGTCTGCCCTCTGAAATGGAATTCTGGTCTTGCATGAAATGCCTAGGGAGCGTTATAACCCAAGCCTAATGTCCCTGCCAGACATTCACTGCATGGCTGCATGCAGTGTGCCAGCACTGACCTGAGTGGTTGCAAGCCTCTGCTGGGCTGGGTAACCCTCTGTCATCAGTCCCTCCAGCTCACTCCCTGGATCCACTTGCCGGTATAGATAGTATAGGTCTAGAGATACATGATCCACTACCTACATGTGCGATGCTCCAGTACAGCTGTGGTGTACATCTCTGGACCAGTGATAACAACTGAATACACGCTATTAGTTAAGTTTGTATCGTCCCACAATCCAAATCCTGTGGAAACCCTCATTCTGAATTAAACTCCTCCAAATGAACTTTATTTTAAGCAGCATAAGAAATTTAACCTATAAATCTCTGCTTTATTACCCTTCCACATTTTAGCATTCTTTAGGATTTAGGTCAGTAATTTTTTAATTCATGACACCCTACTTCTTCACCCTTCTGTGATACCCTCCTAGGCTACTCTCTTGATTTAATCAGGGACTCTTTCTTTTTCTTTCTCTCCCTCTGACCTTTGAAGTACAATTTCTTCAGTTCCATTTGGTCCATCAGTGGAAAAGGGCATTCTTGCCCATAAAACCTGTGTCTTTTAGACTGTTCTTAATGTCTCAGCATTTGGCAAGCCTGGATACTTGTTTGAGCCTTTTTATTTGTTTCATGTTTCCTGATTAATATAGCTTTGTACTCTACAGTTGCCTTCCTCCAGCTCCTGGGACAAGAAGGATCCTTCCAGGTAGTCCACACTCTTCAGTATCTTCTGTCTCTTCTCATTGTGAAATCTTAATGACTTCTATTTTTCCTCTTTACTCTTTTGCATGACAGGATTCTCACAAGCTTTTAGCTATTTTTCTGCTCTCAGAGGGAAGGGATTGTACACAGATTTCTTCAGTGCCATCAGAACACACTGATACATCAGGGATTGTACCGGTCCCGCACTGTGCCAAAACAAGCTTTTGCATCTGGGAACCCTGCCTGGGCTGGAGCTGCTTCTCTCCAACCTTGACACATCAGAGGATCACCTCCAAGGACAAGGATGTAGCAACCATGACTATTCATCATGAAATCTCTCACCATGGGAGGTAAGAATGTCTGAAGCACAGCCACATGCTCACCAGCACACTGCCTGTCATACAGTCTGGCTCTGGCTCTCCTCAGTCTTGGCCATGCTTACAGTCATATTTCACTTTTTCACATGAAGTTGTGTCCTGGCAATGAGAAGGAAAGTAGCTAAAAAACTGTTTGGATTAGGGAAAAGTCTGGAGTTGCTGTTAGTAGCTACACACACACCAACACACAACTCTGGCAACCTGGGACATGCAATAATTACAGGAGCATAATTCTTTGCAAATGATGATCCTCTTTAGCCACTCTTATTCCATTGCTCTTGGTAAAGGGGACTGGAAAAAGAGAGAAGAATAAAGACACTGAACCCATTGTAGTTGGCTTTTTTACATGGACTTTTCCTAAAAGAAGTGTGACAGGAGGAATTGGTCTAAATAACTGCAACCTTGCTCAATAACACAGCACTTTCTTGCCTGGGAAACACATTTCATGCACCTCAGCCTCAAACCCTAATAGCCATCATAACCAGCTAGAAATACGGTGTTCATGTTTAAAATGTAGATAAAAGGTTTTGTTTTCCTGAAACATTCATTTAATTATGAACAAAAGGGATGACATTTTTCCTTGAAAGGTGTATTTACATAGATGTTTTAGTTTGAAAGCAGAAAAATGTTCAAGAACGTGATCAAAATTCAGACACCAGTCATGCAAGTCATCCTCTAGTATGAAGAATTCAAACAGGATTTATAATCTGATGACTCTGAAATGCAAAAAACCCAACAGCATGAAAGCCCCCCAAAAGGCAACCCCACCACCATTTCCTTTTCCTTTCCCCCAAGGAAAAATTCTTGCAAATAATTTTTTTCCTCTTTGCTCATTTAAAAATTCAATCCAACAGTTTCTCACTCAGCCACTAGATGCTTATTTAAAATATTCAGGATAATCTACTTCTGGCCTGCAGTGACCTGAACATGCTCCTCTACCCATTTGGCCCAGCAGATATTAACCTATGTCCAAAATCATTAGCTGAGCGCGTTGGCACTAAGAGCTCACAGGTGCGATGCTGCCGACCCAAGTGCTGTTGCTCCTGAGATGAAGCCTGCCAGATCCGTGGCACGGCTGCACTGCTTGTCATCTGTTCACATGGCACCCTGCCCACTGGCAAGAGCGTGTGCCAGGCGTAATGCCGCAGCGGTGCCAGACCAGGAAGGGTTTTGCTGAGCAACCCAGGACATGGGTGGAGATAGCTCTGTCCCTGTCACAGGCACCGCTGTATTTGGGTGGCTAGAGCAGGGGGTTGTTTGAGCACACAGGCATCAGCAGGATAGCTGTTATCCCTCAACAAATAGGAGTTTTGGGGGTTAGGAAAATCTTCATTCACTCACCTGAGTTATTTTCCTGCAGTGTCACCTAACGAGTGGCTATTGAGCCTCAAAGGGAGCCAGGGACAGCAGGGCAGTGCAGGGGGTTGCTGGTCCTGGCTCTGCAGGCGGTGGCTGGCAGAGCCAAGGCCACATCCCACAGGCATGCTGGGGCCCGTTACTGCCACGGTGCACCGCAGCAATCTGGTGTGTCACGCTGCTTTCCTAGGTACCCACCAGTGAGAAATGCAGCAAGCTTTTGCTAGACTGATTCTTTGAAAGCAGCACGAATCTTTGAGATGGTACAGGGAGAGAAAGCACTATTATTGGGTATAAAACTGACTTTGCAAAAGGAAAAGTAGTTGTGGTAGCCTTGCACTGGACGAAACACCTGAAAAAGGCCATAAGGTCTTGACCACCAGTTTGCAACCTGCAGGTTCTCCGGCCCATTTCCACAGAAAGATAAAAATACAGTAGTAAATGCTTAGCTGTGCCACTCTTTTAATTGAAAATAAGTTCCTTTACAACTAAACATCTTCTAGCAAGATACATGAAATGCACATGTAAGAGTGTTGTACTGGATGGTGTGTCAGATGTATCTATATATTTTTCAGACATGCAGTAAAACTTTTAGGGCTGTCCAACTTTTCCAGACTTAACCATCTTACATTGATGGACAATCAACATAAGTGTCCATGTTTGTCTTCTGAAATGTTTTTGTCATGTGTAGTCAATACTTGGAAACAACTTGCAAAATAGTTACAGGATTGAAGGTGTTAGATTGGTTTTTGATCAGCTTAGAAGCAGGATAATGGCTAACTTGTCAGATAATTTATTTGCAATGAATAATTTAGCCTTAATTATAATCAGCTAAAGTTTCAATCCCTTATATCTTTCACTAATCAACTTCACTTATCATATAGATAATCAAGATAAATTCACCCTTTTAATTAGAAAATCAAAAGCCTTTGTATGCTTGTTGGTTGATGACAGGTCTCATAAAAGCATGTCACCAAACTGCTGATGTTTCAGAAACTCTGTCTTATATGCAACTCCTTGATTACACGAGCTGGTTTTAATCATGAGATTCAGCTCTGCGAGGATGCTTCATGCCAGCACAGCAGCACTTCTGATCATGCTCTTTGACCCCGGCCATCTTTTAGACATCAGCAGTCGTTACTTGTTGGCACCCAGGACAAGGTTTGAAGTAACAAGGCAAAGGTTGCATGGGACCTTATGGCATGTTCTCATTTTTCAGATGCCCTTAATGGGCTTGGTGCCTTTTCAATGAGATTTAAGATGTTCAGGGGAATATGATCCACTTCTGGTAAAAGATGCAAAAGAAAAAAGGGTTTATGATATTTTACTACCAAAGCTCCCAGTTTTTAGAGAAGTATCTTGCCCTCCACAGTGTGCTACTGTATTTTCTTGCATTTTCTGAGTAGCCAGACTAGAGAAGGTGGGGTAATTGTTAAAAATAATACCACAGGATGGAAATATGAGTCCTGACTCTCAGATGGTGAGAAAGACAGACAGACAGGGAGTTGTGTAGTTACTCCAGAAAACCTAATGAAACCAATATGAAAACTTATGACATTTCATACTGAAATGGACAATTTCAAAGTGTTTCTTTGTACCAAAAAAACCACCCTGGAAAGATATATCAGAGTACAGTGGTCACAAAGGACTAGTTAGAGAGCCCTGAAGAGCAGGACGTTGAGAAAGGTTGGGCAGCACCCAGACCTATGGCTGCTGAAGGAGGTCTACCTCTTCACTCCTGCTGCTTGCCATCTTGTCTGTTTGCACCATCTCCAGCCACAACTAGGCTGCTAAATAAGACAGGCCAGAGAGCCTTTCCCTGCCCCTGAGTCTCACAGCACCCCAGAGCTTGCCTCTGCCAGCCTGACTTTTCTTCCCCTACAAAGCCGCAGAGCAGGCACACTCAGCGTGTATGCTGGGGACACACTACCCCCAGAGCAAGCCCAGGCCTCTCGCAGAGAGTACCACATGTCATGGGCCAGGGACCACACCAGCAATTGAACGGTGTGGATGGCTGACCCAAGGCTGAAACACTTATCTGCCTTGTTTGATTTACCAGTTGACATAGAGTCTTGATATCTGCTCTGATCTTGTGTTGCTCCCACTAACAGACAAGTTAATGAGATGATGGGAGAAGTGTGGAGAGGACCATTGATAATCCTATCCAAGCCTGTAGAGAATAGCTCAAACAGTAGGGAGGTAAGGAAG
>NW_010240678.1:69655-82146 GCF_000690775.1 Eurypyga helias | reverse complement strand
CCCATTTGAAAGGCACTTGTACAAGTAAAAGTTCCTCTTCCTTTTTTGCCCATTTCTCTTCCTCTTTTCCTATTCTAAATTAAGCAGAGTATGACAAAGGTTGCACCATGGCCACACTTCTCTGCCTCCCTGAAATGTCCAGCAACCTTTGTTCCTTTTTCAGATTTAGGATGGAGACAACATTAATACAGAACAACACATCCGTTGTCCCAGATCCACAGAGACAGACATCTGGCTTCTTTAAAACTCAAAACCTTTATCCAAATCAGAAATACTTATTTAGGAGATGGAAAAAAGTGAGGGATTTTTTACTGCTTTAGGTCCATCCCCCAAAAAGGTGATATTATCTAGGAGCAGCTCCCTTCAGACACTTTCTGTTTCCATTGATGGTCCAACCTTCCTCATTTCCAGTTGTTTTTATAATTGGTTCTTTCCAGTAGTAATAATTTTAATAGGTTAAAAAACAACAAGGGAGAAAATGACACAATTTTCCCATTTTTTCTGCAGCTGTGGATCATGGTTAGATACCCATAACCTAAAGTTTTCATAGACATGATTGATCATTACCCTGATTATGGCACCAATGTACTGTAAAGGTTATCCTGGCTTTTCATTTCTTGAAAATCCAAGCAGCTGTCCATCCTTCTTGAAAAAAAGAAAGAGTACAAAGGGCTTTAGGTGTCAAAATCCAGAGCAGTAGCATAGTAGTAGCAGTAGTAGTATGTTTCCACTATATTTTAGCCTTATTGTGATGATATCTGTTGCTTTCACCATCTTCAGAAACCACAAGTAAGATGAGGTCACTGTCAGCTCTCAGATGGGAGACCTGAATTACTATAGCAGAAGTGTTGGGGGTAGTGATGCTGGTGACTCATTAAGTGACACATTTCCTTCTGAGTCATGGTTGAACCAGTGTCCCGACAGGATGCCGAGAGGCATCAGAAGGGGTTGTCTCCATCTCCTGAAACCACTAAGAAAGTCACTTGTCAACAGTGAAGTTCCTCAGCCCTTTCCGGCTGACCTGGAGAGAAACCAGAGAGAAATTGAGAAATTTTTCTGTAACAGGAGCATCTCTCTCAGAAAGGGCTCTGTTTATTCTGCTCACCGTGCTTAGGCTTCTGGAGGTCTCTGATCTTGGCAACACACAGCAGGGGCCTATAGTCGTCACCTGAATAGAAATCTTGACCCAAGAGCCTGACGTTGTGTAGTAACTTGCCGTTACACAGTAGGCACCTTCCACCAGGATTAAATCCTGGAATGTGCTGAGTTTTATTCTGGTTTTTTTCAGCATTTAAGCTCTAACTGTTAGTTATATTATGCCATACATTTTTAGATCGTGTCGCTTCAATGAAATGTTTCATAGTGGAAAGGACCGTGTAATTCACTGATGGCAGAAAGGGGCTAGAACCTTGACTTCCATACACAAGAAGACTTCTTCTGTAGGACTAAGAAAATTCCATGGCACACTGCTTTGAGGATATAAACACTAAAATGAATATTTCACTGATAGCAAACCAAAATTAATCAGTGATGTACTGATACAGTGCATCTGATACAATATATCACTAATAATCAGTGATATATTTTAAGGAAATGCTTAAAGCCAATAACGTCAAGCAACAAAGAATCAATGTTTTAACAAAAAACTGTCATAGTAGTAAAAACTTGTAGAAAGAGATAATATTTCCTTAGGCCATCTGCAAAAACTAAACAAACTTTTGAGCACACAGTATCTCTGTACAAAAACCCAAAGCTAGAAAAATTAACTTTTGATATCATGTTATTAGACTAAGTAGTACTTTCTGACTGCATGTTCATTTAATTTAACTGTATCAGCTGATTTAATAAAAAGTGTTACGCTTACCTACATAGTTCATAGTAAGGAGCAAAATGTACACCATCACACTTCTCGTCATTTATTTTGAGGGCAGCAATATTAGTTCACATTGCTTAAGCTGATAAACATAATTTCCTTGACATTCTTTAGCTGTACGGTCTTCATGATAAAATTACTTTTAGAAAACAAAATAAATTATATTTAAAATCAAAATGAGCACAAATACCCTGTCTGCAAAATTTAGCAATGATTGGATTATACCTAGCCAATGCTTTGTTTTGTAGGTGGACAGCTGACAATGAGAAAATAAACTGTAAAGACTGTACTTTAAAATTACAACTTAAGAAATAGTAAAAATAAAAAGGAATGCACCAGGCCAGTCCCCTTATGTGAGAGACTTCTAGTATTTTAATGGTATATTACTTCACATTATTATGTGTCAGGACTCAGCATATTAGGGCCCAGGAATTATCCTTGGAAAAGCAGACATGTTACAGCAATTTGTTGTGGTTATTCACTGGAGGATGTTCTGCTGGAGTCATTAGGCTAGGAATCAGCATCAAATATATATATTTGACATGATGAAATCTTATGTCAAACTTCTGTTTAATCTCATATTTTGTTGCAATTGCAATGCTCCTACAATATATTTTTGTTTTAATGACACTATTTTCCAACAGAACACAGTTCAGCCAAAATTATTCTGAGCAGTTTTTAACATACTACTTTAAAAAAGAACCCCAGTAATCAGTATTTTCAGCATGAGCAACAGCTTGCCTTTTTATTCAGTGATCTAGAAATGCACATAAACTGTTAAATACTGTGCACACTATAACCTGAATCTGTGACCTGTTTCCCCATCATACTACCTTTGAAGTATTCAGTATGTTTTTACCTCTTTTTTTCAGTAAGATGAAAGTAAAAACATGTCCAAAATGGGAAATTCCCTGTAGGTGGCAATTTGGAAATCATTCACTCCTTTAATAATTGCTTTCAGCTTCTTCTGGAAACTCAGTTTCAGTGGTGATTAATGCCCTGTGCTTGCAAACAAGACTCGATGATGCTGACATGCATCGCTGCGTAAACAGACTGACGTGTCAAACCCATGGGAAGGTATTTTGCAGGTGTTTACTCCTGGTAGTGGTCAACAAAGTAAACACCACGGTAAATCACACGGGGGCATGCTGAAGGGGTGGCTGAGTTGCAGCACATGGCAACATATGTGATATGAGTATCTCCGCGGCAGACAGTTTCTGAGCCTTGTAGTGGCCCTCTCTGTGTTTCACTAGCCGCCAGGGAGACCACGCATGTGTTGAGATGGACTTCTCATAGTCTATGGGGCCGCAGGAACCAAATCTGCATTTCCTTCCTGTTATGTGGCACGAGTATAGAAAGTGAGATGTCCCTGCCCTTCCCTTCTCATCCCTCCTGACAGCCGGAGAGTGTGCACCACCACACTGAAGTGGGATGCTGCCGCTGCCCCTGTCTCCTACGGGTGTCCAGGCATTTCACTAGCTATGAGCATGTTTTCCTTCAAATTCTGGTGGGTGTCTGTGCTGAGCAGGCATCTAGGTGGCCTTGCTGCCTCCATTCATGCTGCTTTCCCTTCCAGGAGGGAGCAGGGAGAGGCATGTACTGGTGATAACAAGAGATGAGGTTGAGGGTACACGCTGAGAAGACCAGGGGTGGTTTTGGGCTCTCCAACTTGGTCCTGAGAGCACACGGCCACTGCCTCTAGCTGCTAAATACCATCAACTGCCTCAAAGTGGCTTATTTGTCAGTCCTTAATCATTTATGGCCAAATGATTAGTTCTTTTTCATGTTCCTTGGGAATCTTGAAACCAGAAACAGACTTGAGTTTCCCTGTGCATGTAAAACAATTTCTGCAATCCCCACCCAGTCGGCTATAAATAACCCCAGACCCCCATGATCACCACATTATAGTGGGAAACATTAGTGAGATAATTTCAGGCACCCAGCCAGCTTGTAACAGCACTTTATGCCCCACCACACAGATCTCTTCCAGTATCTCCTCATGAAACTTACCACCACAAAATAAATTCTTGCTCTGCTAATGCTGTGGCAGCACATGTTACAGCATGGGAATGGCAAATATACACTCCTCTCATGCAGCACACCAGATAAACATAGCTAAATTTGGCCATCCCTGGCACAGTCTACAGACAGCAGAGCTTGGTGGCAACACCTTGGTGCTAGCATGAAAGACCTTTTACGAGCTCAAGTTCAGGGCATCAGCGAACCAAAGATGAAGCAGAGCTTAGAAGTATGAAAATGGGAAATGTCACCTGTCATGTCAGATTTAAGGGTCCATTTGCTAAGTGAGAACACGGAGCATGGTTGACTGAGCAGCAGTGTGACATCCTGGGAGGACACAGGATGAAATTCATGGGTGCTGTCTTCCCCACCTGTGCTGCCCGACCCTACCAGGTCCAGGCACGTGGTGAGTGGCACATGCTACCACCCTATGCTGAGTCCTGGGTCAAAACGCCTGTTCACTTCTGGCCCAGGACATCCTTCCTGGTACAGAAATACAGGCAGACCATCCATAGTTCAGTACCTGTATGGCGCAGCTGAAGCTGAGATTTCCATCTCTTCTCTAGTTCTGGCCATCATCCAGGACTCTTTTTTACCTATTAAGGTTTGTAAAAGTAAATGCTACAAACTCTTCATGGTAATACATATATGTATATGACATATAGTGTTGTATTCTCCTGACTAATTAAAAGACCTTTGAAATTCCAGATTAAAAAAAAATAATCATAGGATATTGGTGAAAGCTTTTCACTCATGCACACAAAAGCTTAAAAAAAAACAAAGGAAGAGTTAGACTAAAATATGCACATCTTCAGAACACGATTCCATTTTTCAGCTTTGTTGTTGTTAGTATTTTGCAAACTGTAGGAAATTACTTGACTAAGTCACTAAAAACTTAGGAAGTTTTAAAAATCCAGAGTATCAGTCAAAGGATTTTATTTAATCATGCCTTGCTTAGCTTCAAAATTATTTTCTACTTCAGTAGACTTTGTGGAAGCAAGAGCTTTATGGTGCATATCTGTATCTTCGTTTTGAATTTCACATTAAGCACTGCAATTATATACTGTGATATCAATATGCATAATCTGCTCTCTGCATGATGAACATGTTCGTCTTAAAGTAAACTTCGCTGTTAAGTGACCTGGTAAAGCTCTTGTACAGGAGAACTGGCTTTTTGAGATGTCTGGGGCAGAATGTGACTGAGAGCAGCTGGTGGGGTTATATCCAAACTAATACAGGCCTAGGAAGTGTTCTGCTGGATTTCACTGCAGAAGAAAGCGGTGGAGCAGTGACAGAGTTGGCATGAGTGAGGGGACTGAAGGTGTGGGATCCAACCAAGTAAACTTTGAAACTGTAAAGGCATCTGTGATTCAGGGATTTTGTCTACATCTGGGCAGACAGTCCACATTTATTACAATTACTCTGACCGGCTGAATACATTATACAAGGAACTACTTGGCAACATTTTATGCTTTGTAGACTCCTTTTGTTAAAAACACAGGGTTTAGTTTGTTCATAAAGACTGACAAAAGTATTTTTAAAAGATTTGTAAAAACGTGATTAGCATTGCTTTTGGAAGAAAAAAGTCTGTAAATGCAGTGTTACATCCTCACTGCAGAAGTAGCTGGCTTTACAAACAAATTTGCTTTAATAAACTCTAGGCAGGAATGGCAGAAAACAACCCTCATGAAATATAAAAAAATAATTTTCCCTGTAAATTATGCATTCAAATCACACCACAGTACATAGTGTTCTTGCATGTTTAATGAAAATAAAAATTTCAACAAGTTCCAGACATCACTGGTGAATAAAATATAAGTATTTTCACACATCGATATACTCAGATTCATGAACGCTATAGGCTACACGTATAGAGCACCTGCAGCTATACTATCATTGAATGTCCTAGGTGATTACAGCAGAGACAGGCTTTTCCGACTCATTACATACAGTACTCGGCGTATTATAGCAGAGACGTTCTTTCAAATAGGAATACATTAGCTGAAGTGGTCTGACTGAAGCACAGTGTTACCAAGGTGGGTTTCTGCGTATACGACCAGTTGTGTTCTGCAGCAGTGCAGGTAGGGAGCTCTGCTGCAATGAGGAAATCCTGATGCTTCCATAAGACTACAAGGAGCTGACAAGACAGAGCATCTGCTGCTCACTCTAGACTTCTTCCCTCTTCTGGAGAGGAACAGGCAACACCAGAGGGTAATTTGTCTTATCTAGTCACATCGGATAATTCAACCTCTCTAGATGTTTACTTCATTACTTTGGCTAAAAGAGGGAGTCAGCTGCCTTAGCCTGGACACCTAGTTTTTAGGCCACTAAAGCCAGTAACTTTCAGTTATTGATTCATTGATTGATTGAAGGACTGAATCAGCCAGGCCATTTCTAGCCCTCCATAAGCTGGAGTGTGTTGTTAAACTGGTTGTCTGAGGTTCCTTCACAGGGAGTGAGGAAATAGAGATGCTCAGGAAGATGGAGATGCCCTACAGCAGCAGGGATGAACCACCCTCGGGTGCTTGTGTCGCTCCCCATCATTCCAAACAGCAAGTGTAGTCTATTGCATATTTCTCATCCTGAAAATCTTAAGCAAGAGGGAATCTATCCATAGCTTCAGATTTCAAAAAGTATAAGGCATGCATTAGGAAGTACCCAACAGATCACTTCAGTTTGCCAAGTGAATCACAGCATTTGTCTGCCCGTGGCAAAGCCTGTTCAGTGAGGTATCCACACCCCGATGGTTCATTGTGTCATGGAAGTGATTCTTCCAGATTTCATTCAATCAAATTCACCTTTGTGTTTTGTTACAGATCATTTTGGCCTTGTGATCCTCCAGGCCTGATCCAAACCCCATGAAGTTAAAAAACCCAACACCTCCAAATCTGGGCTTTGTCTTCTCTATTGATAAGGTTCTCAGATATGAGAGGGCAGAGCAGATGCTGAGGAGAGGTGATGCTGCAGAAGCAAGCGAGAGGATGTTGAATCCACATCATTTTTTTTCTCCTACACTCATATAAAATCCCACATATTTTTTTTGGTCTCATTAGCACATTTCTCTAATCTTCTCAGGCTACATTCTGAAATGCAGTATTAAAAAAAAGCATATCAACAACAGTAACAAAATGCTCATTTTGCAACTGTGAACTTCTTTGTCATTCCACAGATGGAGCTATATTATTGTATACTAATCCCTTTTTATTTCAATAACTGCTCCATACTTGGATGTTTCACATATTTATCCTAGAACTCTCCCAAAAATGGCAAAAGAAAAGAAAAAGTAAAACCTAGCTTCCTAGAGATCTCCCACAAATTGTCTTTCCAAGATTATCGCATTAGCACAGCAGATTAGCTTGATAAATCAAATATAATGCGCTCTCATTTTAGCTAATGCTGCTTTACTGAAGGGGCTAACAAACTTAATTCTATCCTGGGCAGGATTACCTGATAGAGTAACTGAGTAATTTTGTGTGCTTACAGATATGATGAAGCAGATTGACTTATTTCTTTGCTCTATTTGCATTACTTCTTTGTTAATTACTTACCCCTGGACATGCATTGGCAAGAAGCTGTGGGGATTTCTTTCCTCCCCGAGCGGTTTTGCCACTGGGTCCAGCAGCTGAAAGCTCGTCCTCAAGCAAAACATGTTTTAATGACATCTCTGGCTATGGTCCCCCATCGTCAGCACTTTCCTGCCCCTGCACAGGATGAGATGGCTGCTGGACAAGAAGCTGAAGCACTTGCCCAGGAGCTTGCCCAATTGATGGGACCCTCGCACTCCCCACTCTGGGCTCATCCCATGGCTTCTGAGTGCCCAGGGGGGTATATTTTAGCTTCTACCTGCTTTGCTGAATGATGAACCTCCTTGGGGCAAGGACCAAACTGCCTCTCTGTTTGTCCTGTTTCTGTCGGACTCTGAGGTCAGTGGGCAGCCTCCCATCCCAGACGTCCTGCGGTCACTCCAGAAAGTATCACACTGTCTGGGTAACCTCACATTTACCCGGCAGTAGACAGTCACAGGTTAGCAGGCACGTACCGAGGCTGTACCAAGGTCCAAGAGCCAAATCCCTCTGGGCAGCAATAGCAAGGCAGGCCCTGGGTCAGTTGCAGGGCTATAGTTGGCACAACCTGTCATAGAGCAGAAGCCAGTGTGTGGGTAACCTACCTCTAAAAGACAAACAAACTCCAGACCTTCTCATCTCTTTAATTATATGGTTGCTACCAACAGTTTGAACAACCAACCTCTTTTTTCTTTTTTGGTAATATGCTCATCATTGCTGTGACAGTGCTGCAGAGCCTCACGCGTTTCAAAGGCTTTCTCTGAGAGCAGAGACTGGAGTGGCCATAGCCAGGCTCCTTTGAAGAAGAAATGCTAGCAGTGAAAAACTTTTGTAGCTTGCGGCTGGCTTCAGACAATCTCCACAGTGCTAAAAAGCCAGAGAGGACATGAAAGAGAAAAGATTCAGGCCACAAGAAGAGACTAATGGGAGATCAAATTACATATCCTAAGAAAGTCCTGTATGTGGGGCTGAGGATAAGTGATGAAAGGATTCTCGTTCTCAGGGAGCTTAAATTATTTATGTCCTTGTAAAGAAGCTACTGTAAGGTCTTTCTACTCTCAATTATAGTGAAAAACATGTCAAATGCAAGAAAATACTGAAGAACAAAATAATGACAGCAGTCTACGTGGGATGGCACAGCAATCTCACTGGGAAGGAATGAAATTCTTCATTGAGAGCGAAGTCTCATAACACCTAAACCTTCTTCTTGGGTACTTTTGTCCATAGGCTTTAGATTGCTTTACAAAAGAGCTTAAGTTCCCCTATTTTACCAAGGAGGGAGCTGAAAGAAGTTAGAGACAAGTCTTTGAATAGGTGATCGCTTTGCCCAGTTTGACATTTCTGCAGCCTGGCTCTTAAAAACTGTGGAGGACCACAGATTATCTGATTAATTTGTTTTGGAAGAGCTTGAGTGGGATCAGCATGACCAAATACACCCCAAGTAACAGTAGAAGAGCGTGTAATGACAAGTATATTTCACAGTTCAGCTTGGCATCCCTCCCTAGGGAATATGTGCTAGACATTAGTTCTAGTCGAGCCATTCTGACAAAGAACAAGAGCTAACATATGCAACGGTGAAACTAAGAGTCTAAATAAATGTGGAATCCAATACTGTTAGTCTACGTGTCTTAAAATAGTCTGCCCTACAATAATAGCACTGTTACATATATATAACTGACAGCAGGAACATCAAGCCAATTTGAAGCATAACCATTTTTGACATTATTTGGTGTTTCTATACTTCGGCCACTCTCCCTTTCTGAGCTGCCCAACAGCTCTTTGGGATGTGGGATGCACAACCTGTGCAAGCAAACCTCAAACTGTGGCTGGACCATACAATAAGGGTGCTTGTCATGTTTCTGGAGCCAGATAAAAAATACACAGAGCATGAACATATGCCCTGTAGTTCAACCTTGCTTGAAAAGTATTAATGTGTTAACTCTGCACTGGCAGTACTGAGCTCTGACCCTGTATTTTCTCTCTGTGCTACTTCTTGTTTCTGTCACATCAGGTAATGCCTGTGTTCCCCGGGCTGAGATGGAAGCATGAACTTTCTGTCATCTGGCTGGGTTAGCCCATCTCCAGCCTGCAGACATGCCTGGACGAAGCTGGAGTTGTTCTTCTCCAAGCTTCAGCATTAATCCAGTATTGACGAATGAGCAATGCCAGGCTCACTGACTTCTGCAGGCCAGCATAAAGGGCTAAGCACTGGTGAAAGAGTTGTGTCCAACCCTGGAAGGTTTTCTCTGTAAGCCTTTGGTTCAAGTTAAACACACACTCTTCCTTTTTCAAATGACATTTTGTTCTTGTGAAGGTGGTCACACGGACAACCAGTTTTGCTCAGCAACAGGCCCTGTGTGAAGAGTGCAAAATGCACTGCCCCGGCAGTCTGCCCACAGCCTGTTTTGCTGAGATTTGCTTTAAAGAGGAGGTAGGGAAGTCCCCATTCCCTTTGCTGTGAGCATGCGATGGAGTCATCCCTGGCACAAGGACCATGAGACCTGCCCAGGAGCAGGGTGGACACAGAGGTAGGGAGCCAGGTGCCTGGGAGCATGGAGGGGGATGCTGGGAGGAGAGCTACAGGAGCAGCTGGGGGCTGAGGAAAGACGTACGGATTTGAGCATCTTGTTGCAAACATCAAAATGGATAAGGCAAAGCCTATCCTAGCCTAGACCAGACAATGTACAGATCACACATGTCAAATAATTCTTTACATTAACACCATAAACCAAAACCAAATATATGCTTTGCTTTTCAGAGTAATAATCTCTGGGTTGCTCTATGTTGATTTTTCCTATTGGAAGAAACTACCTCAGCTCCTGTGAGTTTCTAGACACAAGTCTCCCTTAAAAAAGGGGAGGTAGCTTATGTACAGAATTAATTTTTCAACTTTATGTATGGAGGATTATTATTATTATCATTGAGAATTTCCTGGCACCATTAATAAATGGAATAGATTATACGCTCTTATTTATGTACACCAATTTATCTTGGAGTACTATGTTGTTGCAGCGAGTTCCCAGGATCAAAGTCCAGCCAGTACAAAGACCTTAACTGATCAGCTCCCCACTGCTAGCAACTGAAATAGGAATTTAATACTACAGGACAAGAATGCAGTAGTCCTTGCTGTAAAACTTATTTCATAATACTGGCCAACATATGTGGCGTTTTAAGCGCAGGTTAGCATACCATCGTATGCTAGTTGATTCCAGCTGCTGCGAGTAACGCGGTATGTCATGGGCAGGAGCTGCTCCAAGAATAATGCAAATATTGCCAGATGCTGGAAGTCCGTGTTAGGAGAAGTATTGCTCGGTCCTTCCGCATCAGCGGGGCTTATGCCTCTTCCTTGTAAGAGAACCTACTTTTTTCTTATGCATTCATGAGACTGTTGTGGTTTTCTGATTCACTTGCCCAGGAGAATGCTCTGATCTCTCACTTTTTGGGAAGAAGGTGAGCCTCGCTTTCAGATTTCCTAAGGTGAAAATGTACCACCTTCACCTATAAATGTAACTCCTATTGACAGCAGTGAATACATTTCCACGTAGCCAATTTTTCCATTATTATTATTCCTAAAAAGTTATATGCATCCATGCAAAAATATAGATGGAGAGGACTTTTCTTTGTGAATGTAACAGATCCTCATGTACCGTCAATATGATCAGAAGAGAACATTTAGGATTAAAAGACAAAAACATGAGAGTGGTCCAGGGCAAAAGTAATATTTAAACCGGACAATTTTTGTTTCTTCCTACCATCTCCAATACCTTGCATTTTTCATTCTTTTCACCCTCTACTAACAGTAGATACATGGCAATATTGCCAATATAACTAGATATCTGAGGGCCATGGAAAGAAAAAATCTGATTAGCTGTTTCATCTGCATATACATATTTTCTCCAACCTTCTAAAGATTTTCCCAATATTTTGGTTTATTATCTGTTTGTAAAACACCTTTAGAAATTATTTGGTTTGGGAATAAAGAAAGGTAGAGACAGCCAACAATATGAAATTAAAAACACAGATGAAGGATTTTCTCACAGCTGTTAGGAGATTTCTGAAAAACAAGAATAGTTTGGTGAATGCATTTTCTGTGTACCCACAGAAACAGCCTTCTTGCTTTAGTGTATTTTTGAAAATCAGATAATGGCTTTTTAAATTTAGCTGAGAGAAATCTGTCTTTCTTCTTTGAATTCACCATCAGTTTTGGGGATACCTGTTTTATTGGAGGTGTTTTCACTGATTTTCATATCTGAAGATTTTTCACATATAATATTGCTTTTCGGGGGGGGTGGGAGGGTGGAAAGAGGCAGTTGACCTCTGAAAATGAAACTTACATTTTATGAACTTGGCCTATTGTACAGGCATTAAGTGAAAGAAATATTACATGTAATAGACAGGAACTTTTGAGGACTGTACCATGAAACTCTGCCAGTCAGGAAATTTAAAAAACAACTGGCTCAGCCATACGAATTCACTCCATTCAAAACCTGAGACTGGTTTATTTAGAGATGTTAGACTAGCATAGGTCTGCTCATTTCTGGATTGCCAAACATAACCCACCCCAGAGAGTAAATGGCAGAAGACACTTGAAGAATGGTGACCAGAAGTTTCCGCTGATGACTACAGTCCAACTCTTCATCAAGACAAGTCTACATGACAAAACGCAAACCTTGCTATATAATGACTAACATCCTGTTAATCACAAGAGATGACAAGAAACAGAGTACTACATCCATGTGGTGCTTAAGTCTTACTTACCAATCAGTTATGCATTAATTTTGTCTGCCTGTGATATCATCCTGTGCATGGTATCTACTTTTCATGGAGGATTTCATTCATCAAGACAAGTCTACATGACAAAACGCAAACCTTGCTATATAATGACTAACATCCTGTTAATCACAAGAGATGACAAGAAACAGAGTACTACATCCATGTGGTGCTTAAGTCTTACTTACCAATCAGTTATGCATTAATTTTGTCTGCCTGTGATATCATCCTGTGCATGGTATCTACTTTTCATGGAGGATTTCAGC
>NW_010240678.1:11833-69642 GCF_000690775.1 Eurypyga helias | reverse complement strand
GCTGGTTTTGATCTTCCCTGTCCATCAGGTTTCAGTCCAAAATACTACTTTTAGATGCACTATTAAGTGACCTTTGACGTGACGCTGACCTCTTACCTTGAAGGAGCACACCCAAGGTTTTCATGCTAAGACCTTGCTCTTGATGTTGCTTTCTGAGAGAAAATAGTATGCGTTATCCCCTCACGAGTGAAAAAAAAAAAAATCACAAATAATTATAACTTTTATTTTAGATTTATAAGAAGTAAAGAGAAGAAAGAAGTATCTGTATACCAAGCTGTGACCAACATCACCAGTGTGGGGAACAACATGAGAAAAAACAAACCTTAACTCTGATCTATTGTTTTGGGAGTTTTTCCTTTTTCACAAGGAAGTTATTATATTTTTGGCAGTTTCACTGAATATTCTGTGAGTTAATTTGTTGAATATATGAATATTATGCAAGTGAACAGTTCAAAATATTAAGGGCTGAGGTCTATCCTAAGGCATATAAGGACATCTTAGGTCAATTACCACCTATTTCGGGGTTTAGGCGTTCTGGGCATGATCAGTCATCAATAAGAGACATAGGAATCTTCCAGTTATCTAATTGGTCCACTGAAACCTCTGTCCATTGACTGGAAAGGAAATCAGGTTGAATACAGGCTTCACTTTAATTAGATGCCTCATTTCAGCAAGATGCAGTAAGTGCCAGCAAGCTTGAAACTATAAACCTGAGAGCAGAATTTGGCACCACATGTGTATGGTATTAAACCATAAGACAGGCATCCAAATTCATTCAGCAGAAAACCTCACATTAATTAAAGTGCTCATTAAATTACATGTTGAAGTAACATATCTTTATCACTACAAGGGAAAGGTTTATAATGTTGTTCTATAAGGACTGGTAAGTATGGGCTGCATTATGTATGGGATTCATTAATAATTATGAGTAACAAATGACACGAAAAAGCGGTAACTTTTTGTTGCCACATTAAACTTAGCGAAGCTCTCAGACCACTTACAGCATTGAAAGGCCATGTCTTATTGCAGCAGCACTTTGTTTGGATACAGATCAAACAGCTCCGCAAGTAGCACAGTTAGAAGCTTCAATTTACAAGTCTTAATTTGCAAGAAGCCATAATTACAACCAGCCCTTGTCAACGATCTGTCCAGTCCTTGCTTAAAATCAAAATAATCTTTTGTGCACCTGATTAAATTTTAAGAGCTATAGATCACTGATCTCTTCACTGCTACAAGCCTCTTTTCTTGTTCTAATCTCCTTATCCTTACATTTTCCTCTCACAGCTCTTGTGAAGAGACCCATAATAATTTGGACTAAGGAGGTATTTGCATCCGTATTACATCATTGTGCTTTCACTCTCTTCCATCTTATCTAGGCAACCAAGAGCACTGCATAGTGCTTCGGGGCAGATACTTATTATCACCTTAACTCGGTGCTCTACATCACCTTAACTCTCGGTTAAAAAGTCAGTAGGATCGCCTCTACAGGAAGGCGATATTTGTTCTCTGAAGGTGTGCGGGAGCTTGGCCTCCATGATTATGCAAGACACTCACATAAAGCCAGTTTTGATGCACTGATGATTTGACAAATGTAGACTCCTGCTGATAGAGCTACTAATTACATTCTGTGACTGTACTATTAGATCAGAGGGATTAATATATGACATTCATAAGAATTCCTATTTTGATGGATATCATGTGCATTAATTTAGTAATTCTTCATATATCTCTGCAGTCCAGTGAAGCAAGGAATTACTGGCTCACCAAGGATATATAAAATAACACCAGTGTTTAGGAGGATCAGTCCCTCTAAGTTCCTGTCATCTTTGCTGCTTCTTATTTTTCTTCAGTATTTACATTTTTAGTGCAACAGTAGGTTTTCAAATCTTGCACTGTGAAAACTAATGCAGTGCTTATTAACAGCAAATACGTGGCAAGAACAAATGTAGCTACAACACCTGAACTGAGAGTTGAAGCAATCTGCCACTGAGCCATTCCTTAATTGCAAGAATTAGCTCTGAAAGGAACAGGATCATTCAGGCTACATGTCCATTTACTACTGTCTTCTTTTGAACTGGGTTACCAGTAAGGATGCAGTTCTTGATCATTTTTGTGATGCATCTGAAAGTTTCTGGGGAATTATTCTGCCAGGACCAAGAGTCGCTTGCAAGCATCAATTAATAAAGACCTGAATTTTGGTCAATTGCCTGCAGAGAGCTAAAAGCTTCTGTAAATATCAAAAATCCCCTGAGACATCCAGACTGTTAAGAACTTTGTTTAAAAAACAATGAAAATTTTCCAAGTGCTTAAGCCTATAGAATGTATACTTCAGCTTCCTTGCTGTTGTACTTTTAATGCAAGCTATCATTAGCAATCTGTCTGGTCGACACTCCAGGCTCCAACATTCCTTTGAGCAGACGCTTCATTTTTCTAAAGACCAGCTCCTATGACTGTAAGGACAATTTAAGCCATGGCAGATGCCACTGGTTCCAGGATAAGAGTGATTTTATAGGCTAGAGACACAGCCTGATTCTCCTTTCCTATAAGATCAGCATACAGATGACGAGTAGTTTCACTGAAGTTAGAGGAAACCCGTAAGTGCAGGGCTGATGTAAGTCAGTGGGGAAACCAAGGCTCTGCAAATGACTCATCCTCAGCGTAATTGTGATGAATGTGAGCCTCAAAGTTGTGTCCCTGATGCCTCACATCACCCAGCAGGCTCAGGCAGGGACCCTGCCGAGGTGGAGGCAGATGTTTCAGAATGACAGCTTCACTAAATCCCAGTCTCCTTACAGAAATGTGATCCTTACAGAATCAATACTGGACTCCTGTAGAAATTAGATTTCTTATTTATTTTCCACCTTTTCCTTTTTCCTAGATCCCTCCAATTCGATAGCTTTCTGTCCAGAGAAATGAAGAGCTTCGTAGTATGGGACAGTCTCAGGGACAGCCTTAGCTAGATGCTGAATTGGGCAGAGTTGACATATGGACATAGTTGGACACTATGTACACAGTTTAAGGTAAGATACTTGGAAGTCAGCATAAGGGGCACATGAAGGGGTAATCCTTGATTTTTTCATAAGAGGTCCTAAGAGGCTGTTTGGCAGGGCTCCCACAGGACTGTGGCTGCCAGGCAGGCAGCCTGTGGCCAGCAAATATGACATACTAGGGAAACAATTAATCTTTGTTCCAAATTATGTGCCATTAGCCACTGTGTACATGTACACAGTAATTAATCCCCCTTCTTGCTGAAGGGCTGGTAACACAAATTTCTCCATCCGCCTGTTTGGTGCTGTCGGCAGCTTTGCTCGGGCTTTCTCCCGATCACACGCATTCCTTCTCTTCTCCTGATGCAAGGTGCAAAAATAGTAGTGGAAATTTAAACACTAGCCAAGAGGTAAATCACTTGGATAAGGTAAATTTATAATCAACCAGGTGCAAAAATCTGTTAAAGGTGATGGAACTTATTTCTGTACGCCATTGTATATTGATATGTCAGACAAAAAGATCATCTATGCAGGTACCTTTCGTTACAAGAGAATTCTTTAAAAAAAGCCTACAGAGTGAGAGATCAAAATATGTGACTTTCTTCATTTTCCTTCAGATGAGCAATTAGTTTTCAAATTCCAGCACATGTGATAGTAGAAGATGGGTTTGGATCAAACCCTTCAACTAAACACCTCAAAATAATACAGACTTGAATTGATATTGCTTGAGATGCAATGACAATATTTACAATGTTTGGGGTTCCTTATACTTACTTATTTCTATTTTAGCCAGCATATTAATAATAATGTAGGATTGGGGATTTGTTGCCTTGACATTATTTACTTGGTTGCTTTTTTGTAAACTGAGATGGGAAAATTTTTTTGAATGAAAATTTATGAAAACATTGTATTTGATCTGCAGGTTTCTCCTATTTATACTATTTTAAGTCAAAATTTGTAGTTTTGATTCCACACATTTTAGAAGAAATCTTTGTCGTTTTTTAATTAAAAATTAATTTTTGATTCAAAATATCTTTTTTAAAATTTCTTTTTGAATTTCAAAAACTGTTAGAACTCATGTCTGATTAGAGTAAAATACATATCTATGGACTAATTATTTATGTATGGGTTACCTGAGTTCAAACTATGATTGCCAAAAATGGGCTAGTGTCTTTCAAAAGCGGCAAGACTTGGTAATTCCTGTGTGCAGAATACAATTAGCACAAAGTTACTGCTACAGCAAATAGTCTTAAAGCATTACAGATGAACGGTTGGATGTATCCAAACAAGAAAGTCCATGCAATTAGAGATTCCAGCTTTTCCTTTAATATTCTCAGTAGCATTTGCATAATTAAGGAAAATGATTGTAATATTAAGGAATGCCATCTGGGGAGGGATCTCTGAAATTACATCCTCCCCTATTCGTGCCACACGATACCGTTTTACACACACTGTCTTAGATATAGTCAACGCAAAGTACAGCTTTATGATGATGTCCAACACTATTACTTGGTTAATTATAAAACTAATACAGAGGTATGCAGATGCTACCTTGGGATCTGCAATGACAGTGAGATATATCTTTGCAGCTCAACTGTTAAAGGAAATGCAAGCTAAGATTTTGCATTTCCTAGTCTTATTTTCTTAGAACATACCTTTTCTGAAAACTTTCATCTTCTTCTGTCTCTAAATACTATCTTATACTTTGGCTAAATAATGATCCTAAACAAAGTGTTGTTAAGCTTTTCAGCCTAACCATTCTCTTTCTCCTATTGTGCAGGTATAAACTGTGAGCCAATTTCATCTGTCCTCAAACTTTTTTCCAAACATTTTTAGTTTTGTAAGTAAGGGAAAACGGTTTGAAACCTCTTAAAAATGAATGGGTGGTGGGCTCCTGCATTTTTTTGAATGTTTTTTTCAGTAAACTGAAAAACCTGTCATACAACAATGGCCATAATTCACAAAAGAAGGAATAATTTTAGCATTTGTTAATACAATTTCGGAGAGGGAAAGCAAAATGTTTATAGCATTGAAAGAAAATCAGTAATCCTAACCTTTCTCCTATTTAACTGTAGTCCAGTCAAGTGGATTATTTGGGATTATGCTGAAGTTGCTCAGCTAGCTGGGGTTTAGCTGTTAGGGGACTTAGCAGGAACCTCCCTTTCCCTGCCTGGGAGACTCTCACTGTAAACATCCACAGACTATGGGTAAAATATTGTTTAAACTAAGCTGCCTTTGTAGACAAACACAAAGCAACTGCACAACGCAGGGCACAGTAAGAACAGCCAAGCATAAACCAGCTTCTGCATCTGAAGCTTGCAGATCACAGAGTGCATGACCCAGTTCACCATCCTTGAACTCAGATTTGCTCCATTGCCACTAAGAAGTCTTCAGCTGTGTTACTATTGCTTTCTTCTGTCTGGAGTGTGGGAGGAAAACATTTTAGTTCAAGAGTAGATTGGCTCCAGATGGCTAAGATAGACCCTTAGATGAAACTCCTGTTCAGATTCTCATCCTCACAAACCTCAGGCTCCATAGCGTGCTCCTTCTTGGCCTTGGCAAACCCAGTCTGCCACCCATGCAGAGCAGGGCTGCAGAGGGCATTTCCTGCATGGTCTCCTCAGCGGCATCCCCCTTCTCTCCCTCTTCTCCAGCACAGAGTGCTTGTCCTTACTGGTGCAGCTCCTCAGTTGTTATTCCCCTTCCCTATCTCCACCACCCCTGCCCACTCATTAGGTATCGGGAGAGGACCTTCTGCTTCCTCTTGGCCCATGATATTAACCTCTGTCACTAATTTTCAAGCCAGGTCCTTTCAAACACATACTACCTTGCTGTCCCCTTACAGTCCCTTCCTTAACCCCCCTCCCTTGCTTTGATCGCAGTAAGAGACGTGATGCAGCCAGGTTGCAGATGTGCTGTAGCTCGCTGCTTCTCTGCATAAGAAAACCAGAAGAAACCTTCCTCACAGAGGATGTTTTCAGGGAATGTGTGCTTTCACCTGGAGCTGCTTCAAGATTTATAGTATATCCAGTGGCAACGGCTCCATTCAGAGTCAGGAATATCCTGCCTAAACATAGCAGGGATCAGCTCATTCCCACTGTTTCTGGGGGATGGCCAGAGGCCCTTTTCTCCATCTCCGGAGGTCAGGCAGACCTTCATGAGGCTCCCAGCGCACAGGCACGCTGCCTGGGCGTCACATGAGCTATCTGAAGCAGTCACACATCTTTCCTGGACGATAACCGCTTGTGAATAATGGATGGCCGCAGCGAGGCATACTGATGATCTATTATTCAAATGACAGCAATACCCAAAAAAGAAAAAGCCACGCTTGGATTCTGTATAATCACAGGATAGCAATCAACCTCCGAACGCACGCGTGGCTGCTTCCCTGGCACCACACGTCTAGTAGAAGAATGCCAGGCTTGCAACCCTTAATTAGTACTTAATAAACTGAAAAGGTGTAATTTACACTTCTCATTTACCTCTAGGAGAGGGACGCATTCTTCTTGCTGCCTCTGCGCCTTTCCGGGCTTCAGCCCTTCCTGTTTTCCCTCTGGTCTCAGCAGCAATGGAGAGAAAATACAATGACATCTTTAAGCTGAGCAAGACAGTTCATTTATTATGATTGGTGGCACTGTTCTTGCAGCTAGCTAGCAAAGCCAAAATCACATGTCTTTTTACATATAACACTCAGCTAAATCGATTCAGGAGCTGTATTTCACCAAAATGCGCAAGGCAGCGAAGGCCGTGTCCTCCGATGGCACGGATGCAGAGTACCCCTGCTGAAGTGAGTTTCCATTTGGCTGTGTTTAACCTGATGAGAACATGGCCTTTACACATTTTATGTAATTATTTCAAATCGCTACATCTATCCAGAGAAATGAAGCCCCATCGCCGCAGGGCAAGTTGTATTCTGGTTGTTAAGTAAAGATCGAGGACTTGGGACTTCCAGTCCGATGCTGCCTGTGCCGGTCACCCTTTCTATAGTTGTAGCATCATAGTTTCCTCTCTAAAACGGAGGTGGTAGTACAAAAGGAGGCCAAGCATGCATACACATCTCTGCAGTCCCTCATCACTGTCAGGAAACTTGGTTATTTCCACTGGCTGTGCAAGGGCAGTGCCTGGGATGATAAATCATAGCTCACAACCCCACGGTACAATGGGACAGCAGCCACTGAGCAAGTGCTATTGAAAAAAAGTATATGTCTCTAGCCACAGACAGCAGAAAGCTTTAAACTGTGTCTTTACATCCAGTGGCAGTACAAAGAATACAGGGAAGTTTTATTATTCATGATACGAAAAAAGAGAAATCACTAAACATAATTGCAAGAAAATTAAAGTGGAGAGCAGGTTTATAAACACAGAAAAGCTTAGGAACAACATATAAATGTTCTTTTTGTCCCAGAATAGACATCTGGTGAAAAAATATTTCAAAATACACTTATTCTGATACTGTAATAATTCAACCTTTTTCAAGAAATTAATCCATCCACTTACATCTCTAAATACTCTCTTTTACTCCACCTTAGAAGTGCTCTCGAATTAACTATCATTAAACTTTTCAGCCTTGTCACTCTCCTCATGTTACCATGCAAGAATAAAACTGCCAGGCCCTTTTGGCTGACCTCAGACAAACGAAGCAGCATTATGGATAAAGAACTAGAAAATCACAGCTAAAGCTCTTGTTGACTTCAGCAGTGCCAAGGTTTCATCTGGATATTCTTCTCTAATACAGGGCCTTTCTGTAGCTATGAAGGGGAAGGAGCTTGATTGTAGGAAGCAAAGTGCATGCTGATGACATCCAGCTGAGATGCAGATCCTTGTGCAGTGGATTTCAGCCTAGTGGCAATAGATTTGCATTTCTTGGTTGCCTTTAACCCATACATATCTGTGAAGAGATGACCAAAAGCCTGGTCCCCACCAGAATGGCACAGACCCGGGTCTGAATGGTTCATCAAACAGTAAGGACCTGTGTGCAGCTGCAAAGCTGTGTAGGGCAGCCTTTGTACACCACAGAAAGTGATCTGGAGCTATCTTTTCTGGTAATTTTGTATTACTATTTCCCAGTGTGACTGTGGCATCTTCAGAAGCCATGATGTGATTTAAGAGTCTAAGTCTCCTTAGGTTTCACCCCTGCAAGTCTTGAAACATCTCCAAGCTTGCGTAGAGATTTTGCCCCGTGAGTTGCCAGAACTTGATACATCAAAGGAATGTTGAAACTGAGATTATTCACACATTTAAAGGTGTCTGAGCTGACACCTGCCTTTCATAGGTTGATGCTAATCCTTTTGCAATGCTTCCTGGATTTGAGTGCTGGCTAATGCAGATAGGCTTATTTTTCTGGGAACACAGCTACCCTGTCTGAGCCTATGAAACATGAAAACACATGTAGTTTTGTATTAAAAAAACAAATAAAAGAAAACAAAAAAATTGCTATGTTGCCTCTCAAAGAGCTTTGTGCAATTCTGTGGTACCCAGATACTGTACTCTGCAGGAAGTACCATGGAGGCAAGTCAACAGGACTCCCAGGGCTGACTCAAGAATTTAGGGGTTTTATGCTGGGTCTAGTGATGGAAAATCTCCTCCAGTCTCCAATAGCCATAGAGGAGTAGGGACTAATGCAGCGGAGGAGGCGGGTTTGCAGAACACAATGCTGCAGTGATCACAGAAAGAAATCTTTAATATGGACTTGCAATTTTACCTTTTACTTCAGTGGAAGAGAAAGAAAAAATCGAGTTCTGAGCTTCCAAATACTGAACTGAGATAAAAGAAAGAGGGCTTCAGGGAAGTGAGCATTCATCAACTTGCAATACATTTCATTATTTAAAAAAAATAATTATCTTTCTGCTAAACTAAGCTGAATCAGTAGCTCAGTTTAATTCTGCCTACTGTAGTGAAATCCATCCTCATTTTCTGATCACTCTCCTACCCTGCAATAAGAACCATTCTATGAGGCAAACCTTTAGTCTAAAAAAATTGAGCAAACATAAATACTTTGGTTACAACCATTTAATTTAGAAACCCAGTGCCTTCAGGAAAATAACAGGGAGTTTTGATCTATGACACATTTGAAAAACAGGCTGATATATTCATGCTGGTGGTTTGCATCTGTGGAATGACATATACAGGCACGTTGATTATTAGATAATTTGACTTTGGAGACAGTTTCTTATATTTACAACTCAGTTGACTTTTTTTTTTTTTTTTAAATAACAGAAAAGTCATTCCACATCTTCCAGAATTTTTTAACACATATTACAGCTTTTTTGTTCTAGAATTGCCTTTTTGCTAATGGAAAAAGTTTAACAATACATGTTAACCTCACCTCAGCCCATTAAGGTTTGAAAGTAACAAAGAATAAGGCTGTGTTATGAATTAAATAAATATCTGAGAGATTGTTTTCAGTGAATGTTATTTATTCTAAATAAATAATGATCCCAATGGATTTGTTTTTAATGCTTCTGCTTAAAAAAATATTATTGGCTAGATCAGGCAAGTAGAATGTAAAAGATGTAAAAGTAATCAGTAAAAAGCAAAAAAATTTTCTTTTATGGAGAATAACATAATTTTTGTATCTCCTAACACAGTCTTTGGAAATTTTATATTTCACTAAATATTTCTTGCTTTGAACATTCAGCTGCTTCTGACTAGCAACATTATTTATTCCCACCTGGGGTGTTTCATGCACTAGTGACATCAGGATGGTGTGAGGAGCAGAACTACCTTTATGGAATCCTGTACAAAACAAACAGATTTCAGCACACATCGAATAACGATGAGGAGAAGGACTCAAGTAGGGAAATGGTTGCAATGGTAATTCTATTCCTGTGAAATCCAGTGTGTTAGTGCAGATGATCCTCTTCATAGCCAGGAAAAGTGGAGGGTGATGTTAGGAAGGGAACTTCCCCTTCCCCTTCCCCGCTGGAGTTCACAGGAATAGTTACCACTGCATAAAGTAGGTCCATTGTCCACACTAGGACACTACCTGAGCATTTTGGCATCTTCACAGCACATCTCATCCCAAAGCCACGCTGAGGGAGAAGATGCTAATAGGAAAGTGATGGCCAAGTGCCACAGAGTTTTATTTCTGTGGCAATACCAACTCAAACATTTCCATCAGACTTCAGCTACCCTCTCCTTCTCCCCATCACTTCCTCAGCTGTGTCTCCCTGGCTGCTTTTAGGGCAACATGGTAAAATTATAATGGTTAATTGATCCAGGATAAAAGTAAACCTGCATGAAAAGGGGGAAGGTTTTACCTTCTACCTAGAGCAGTTCCCTTGTAGGACTCATTGCTCAGCCTCACAGAGAGCAGTGGCAGCATGTCACCAGGGTGTGCCAGGGCAGGATAGCCTGAAGCTGACGCTGTGGCTGAGGAATGCAAAGGAGGAATTGAGCACCATGCTTGATACCTGCACTTCTCGGACTCTCCTGGCTGGAAGTGAAATAGCCTTGATTTGGTTCATTGAAACTCCAGTGAACATCTGCACACCACAGTCTGCTGTGGTTTAATGAGGTACCACACACTTACCGCTAGTTAATGCAAATTAATTTCCTGAGGATGTGCCTATACATGAAGGTCTTTTGGAAAGGCAGCCCCTGAGTGTGCCTGTACAAGCAGTGCTGCTCCCAGAGACGCCCCAAAGCTCTGCAGCAGGGCATGTGCTGCCCCCACCCTCTCCCCCAGCCCCAGGGTGCCCTTCTTTCTCCTGCCATGAGGCCCAAGGGCATGGGAGCCAGAAGACCAATCCCAGGGGATTGCTGGGGTATGGGCTTTACACCTCACCAGATCAGTTTGTTCTCCCTCTGGCACCCCACTGGGGGACAGAGAGCCTGGCACAGCCAAAAGATATGTTTCTGGCCTGGGGACAATCTAGCCCATTGCAATTCATAATGGAGCTTCCATGAAAGTACTTTGCTGTAACTTTGTGAGTACCAAATGAATTCACCGTAATTAGAGGATTCACTGTGAATCCCAGTGGAAGCAATAATGATTTCCAGTTTATTAAAAAAGGTTGCTATTTTCCCTGATGAAAAATGATGACCTAAAAATATCTGATGTATTTCTCATTACTTTAGTGACTGTAATTATATGTTTGGGAGAAACACCAATTTTCCTGTTTAATGCTTTTGACACAACAACAATAAGTCATAAGCAACAAAAAAAATACTTGCATTAGATAAGAAGTGGTGAGAAATATGCAAATGTTTCTGTATTTGTAGCTGCTGCAATATTATTTGGTTACACTAGTTTGACTCAACTTGTAGGAGCAGGGATTTGGAAAACATACTCTGTAAAAATTCAAACCTGTTGATAGCAAAGAGGCAAAAGAATTGTATTTTATGAAGATAGTCCTCCCAGAGGAAAAAAGATACTGTGGTAGCATCCAGGTATCACATCATGTAATGAAAATAACAACACAGCTGTTAGGAAACCCCAGCTAGCCCCAGGATAGTAGTGTTTGTCAAACATAAGCACATCATATTATCTCTGTGTCTTGTCACTAAGGTTAGTTGTTGTATCTGTAGTCATTCAAGTAATTATATGGAAAAATACATTGGTAAATGTTCTTCTTAATCATTTACTTTATCAATCCTTATTGGCATGCTTGTTGGTCACTTCTTCTATTGAACTATTATGTCAACATAAAAAGCTATTACGAAAATAGTCACTACTAACATTTCAGAATTAAAAAAAACCCAAAAACCTCACTACCACAACTTTACTGTATCAATCTTTGCCTTTACTTTCCCCTTCCTTACTCTTCCCAAGTCCTTTTCCCTCCAGACACTGCTCTTTCAGCTGTTCTCTTTGCATGTGGTACCTTACACCTGCTCCCCAGTGCTGCAGCATTTTCTGCATATCCACCTACATAAATAACACATGGGGGAAGAATCTGCGATTTCAGTCTTCACCTGGAGGGTAGGTACATTCTCCCAACGCTAACAGGTAGGTCATTGACACACATCACCCTTGTCATATAGACTTGTTCTCTCAGACTGAGCTATATAGTATGGTTTGGGTTAGAAGGGACCTTAAAGATCATCCAGTTCCACCCCCCTGCCATGGGCAGGGACACCTTGCACTAGACCAGGTTGCTCAAAGCCTCATCCAGCCTGGCCTTGAACACTTCCAGGGATGGGACATCCACAACTTCTCTGGGCAACCTGTTCCAGTGCCTCATATCTTTCTATCAGCTTTTCCTAGCACTGTGTGCTCATTATACAGTTATGAGTTTACTTCCTGTTAAACATACATCTAATGTGGTTTTGAAGTCTAGACTCTCAAGGTCACCATCTGTACTCTTAATGAAGGACGGACAGTGGCTGAGATCTGGGACTCTGTGAAGGTCCAAGCCTGTTTTACTTTGTCGTGTGGTCCTGGAGCCTTCCCATGTTATTACAGGACATGGGTTAAGCTACACACGCGATCTCCCACTCTGATAAGAGAAATCCTGAGCCTGGCTGCTCCCAGGCAGAATACTAATCCGAGCATGAGCTACAGCTATGTGGGTAAAGGACACATGGTCACCGGCCCAGCACAAGCAGCTCTGATGAAAAGTAAGGTTTGGGTCCCATGAAAGTCAAAAGGAAATTTGCCTCTTGCTCAATGCAAAACCAGGTTCTACCACAGCATGAGGCTATTTCTCCATTTGTTCCTTTTTCTTTCAAATGAAGATGAGTTTCCCTCCCCCACTTCTCCATTTCTTACTATTTCTGGTAGACTGAGAAATCTCCTAATTTTTATATCTTGAATGCAGAAGAAAATGTTTTTGTTTCATTACTGCTCACCCTGCAGAATTTGAGTTTCCACTGTGCATTTTGCATTCCAGTTTCCAATTACACAGAAAGACACACTACTAAAATATAGAATAACTTGCACTACTGGCACTTTTCTAAGCCCTACTGCTTATAGGAATGATTTAAACAGCACCTACTGCATCAGCTAGACAACTTGGTCCTATTATTTTCTACAAATAATGGGTATTGTCTGTTATTAATGAAGCTTAATTCATTCACCTCATTTTCCTTGTTGAGTTCCCTCAGCAGCAGACCCCGAACAACAAGCAAATGAGGATGGAAATGTTTTTTAAAGGTCTCTGCATTAGGGCAGCACGAGCTCTCTAAGACTGAGGCTATGTGAATGCTGCCGTGGCAAGACAGATCCACTTTGAGGCTGCTCCTTTACAAAAGCTCCTGTGAGAGTGTCTTGCTTCTGATGCATGGGGGTGGCCGGTGAATCTGGAGCTGATGTCCAGCTATGCTGCAGCTTCACCCACTGACTCTCTCCTGTGAAAGAGGGAGAGAGTATCAGAAACACTGAGGCCCTTTGTCAGAGGGTCCAGAGGCAGGAAAAATCACTATGGAGAACTGCCTGCACATCTCCTCCCTGGGGTAGGCTTTGAAATTATTTCTGAAATAAGCATCCTACCTGGTTGCTGATGAAAAACTGAGTTCAAAACTCATTTTGGTTTACTCACAGAATTGCTAGTTTCTCATATGGAGCAGATATATCTGATTATAGATCATAAAATGTATGTATATGAATGTTTCCAAGCCTCATGAGTCCCTCCCTCAGCTTATAAAGTTCTTTGAAGTTAAAACAAAAACAAACCTCTAATTATCTTAAGAAAACCCATGTGAAAAACAGGCCTTACCATCAGAGAGGAGATTTCAGCCATCATCAATTCTGTGCTGGTTTTCCCATGTAAAATCCTTACCAGCACGCTTTCTAAGGGCATATTCCCTCTGGGTGACTTCTGAAAGTCTTCAAGTGAAGGTTCATTAGTACCAGGAGCCCAGGATAATATGCTTTTTCTCTCTGAGTTCCTCATTTTTACAGTGGTTCATATTGAAAAGTTGCACTATTGCAATATTCTGTAATAATTTCAGCAATCATGAAATATCTGGTCTAAGAAATGTAATAAGAAAATCTTACATTTTTAAAGTTGATTGACAGTTCAGACTATAAGGGAAGATGGCCCAGGTTCAAACAATAAAGAGGCACACCAAATTCAGACTGTACACCCAGAGAGACAGAGTGTTTGTGCAAGAGCTTCCTGTTGGTACTGCTAACTTCAGGCCTGGTGCAAACAGTGAAAATCATTGATCAGGTGCTAAGGAAGTTCCAGGTGCTCAGAGATAACCTCTGATCAAAGAGAGAAGAGCAATTTCTGTATCTCAGTGGGTAAGCCAGTGATCTTCCGTCCATAAGCTGCCACTGCTGCCAGATACTAATGTTAATTTGCACTAATTTGGAAAATCAGGTCAGCTGTGTAAATCCTTCACGATCAGTGCATCCAAATTGGAAAATCATAGATGTAAGTAACAAGACACGTGGACTCCGTGGGGGTCACCAGCTGTGTTCAGGAAGCCCACCCAGCTCAAAAGACAGTAGTAGAATGAGCTGTCATCCTGAAGCATGACAGAGGTGGCTTGGTGGACAGGGTAGAGCTGTCCCATTCCCTTGTTTGTCAAAGCATATTAGGCTAATTCTGAAATTTTACACAGGCTGCACCCTCTCCTGATCCTGCAGGCAGCACAACAGACCCCAGGGATAGAGATGGTGAGTGACAGGAGGTGAGGGGGAATATGGTTGGGGTGCCTGTGCTGCTCCCACGCTGCAGCAGAGCCGTTACGGCCACGTCTTAGCTGTAAATGGGGGAACTTGGTGGTTGTCATAAATTACGTTTCCAGCCCCGGAGGTTGTTCCAGTGGTGCTGAACTGCTGCCACCTCAGAGCGGATGCCAAATGACAGCCCCCAGCCCTTGGAGATACGCACAGGCAGATGCAGTAGCTGTGTGTACCCTGGGGGCTTCCCAATGCTGGAGAAATCCTCAGAGAGGCAGATGAACCGTGTTAAGGGCTGATTTGCATGTCATTCACTCATACTACTACTTTACAGCTAACAACCTGGTTCTTAGCATCTTTGAAATATCAGTTGATACCAAAAATAATAAACAGAAGTTGTGTGCATCCCAAGCTGCTAATGCCCATAAAAAGATCACATAGCATGAAAGGGATTGCCAAGAAAAAGGATGGACCCGTTTGAAGCGCTTGGCAACATCTGAACTCCAGGCTGATTGGCTTAAAATTAGCCCCAAAGGCAGTTGAGAGCAGTTCCATACAACCCATGTCACATGTCAAAATGTCATTGTCTGAAATGAAAATGGCTCATAAATCTCAAGGCAGTGCAAGAACACGCCGAGCAGAGGGCTATTAATTGCATACTAGAAGAAATAACCTTTTAACAAGCAAGTTTACAATGGCTACCATAACCAGGAGGGGAAAAAAAAGAAACTCTGCATTGTCTGTCCTTGGAACTATCTGCCTTTATCTGTCCTGCCTTCAGAAGTCTCTGAGTTTGCAAAGTTTCCTTTGCAGTATAATCTTTATTTCCCTTTGGCAGCTGGAAGGCCAGTGTTTGGCTTGATAATACAGAAGGTACAGACTCCTTCACTTTACTGAAAAAAGCACTGGCATCTGTGCCTGCATCTGACCAAGGGCCCTGGCACAAGCAGGCATCTGCTATATAAAGCATGTTTCACTTGCTGCCGCAACAGCATTTTGCTGTTCTTCAAGCTTTTCATTACTGGGCCTCAAGATAACCATATCTGTCAGGCTTGTTGTACCAAGGATGTGTTGAGGATTATGTCATGTGCGGGTCAGATGTCTCTCTAGGAAAACATGGGTTACTTCTGAACATTAAAAAGCAATAGGTTGCCCACCGTGTGCGTGTATGCATACATGTCTCTGTATACCATGTATAATATTGCAATACCTATCTTTTGCAATGGAGGTGTTGACTCTGTGAATGCCTATGCACCTACACAGGAAGAGGACAACTGATGTAGCTGTGACAAACTTATATGTCAAAAGCAAGGCATGTGCACGCTTGTAAACTTGACATACAGAAGAATAATCTACACACACACACTTGAAGGCAGGACTAAAAGCCTGCGGACATTTCAGGATTGACAGCGTGCCAGACTCTCCAGAGATCTGGTTGGTGGAGGGTTTGTTTTTTTAAAACTTGTAAAACAAGAATTCCCAGGAGGCAGCCGGTCTGCAGGCGATTAGGTGGAACCCACAATACATCTATGTGGGGCGCTTGGCTTGCACGAGGCAGCACGTAGCTGGGTGGGCATGGGTGTTGTCACACACACCAGTGCAGGCGGGACAGGAAAATCACACCAAATCGCTGCCTGAGTTTCTGCTTCATTGCCCCTCTGAAGGGTCTTCAGTATCATTCTTGTGTGTAGACCAGCCAAGGGGCTCCACACCTCCATGCTGTGCCTGGGAGGAGCACGTTGTTATACTTGGAAAAAAGAAACCTCTGTCTTCTAGCAGCCTTTAAAATTTTCCCCCCAGTCATTAAGACCCAATAAAACTGTTAGCACCTCCTCAGATATCCTGTTTTCCCATACCATCTTTCAGGTGCACTCTATGTGCTTCCTTGTTTAGTACATGCAGGATACATTTTAAGAGCCTCATGAATTATCTTGGGTAAAGCTAGAGGCAGCAAACTCCTGGCTTCTGAGGAAGATTAATGTCGCAGCAGCTCCAAATGGGTAACCTGGACCTCAGCCTGATCCTCTGTCCTTCCCAATCTCCTTTCCACTTAGGTATGATTTCCAGGCAGGTGGTCAGAGTGCGGGAGGTGGGGGGCTCACTGGAGGGGCTGCCCCAAGGCTGGGAGAAGCCTGGGATGGCTGTGGAGGTCCCAGCACTGAGTGCTTGCCTTATGGCTGGAGGGGATCCCCCGGGTCTCCCATCCTACTTGGTGTAGAATTCAGGTAGGACTGGGAACAGAAAATGGAGAGACCAGGGAATATTCAGAAACATGAAGAAAGTATGCTAGAAAAAGTGCAGTATGCAGAGAGACAACATCCACGGGCAGCTTTCGCAGAAGGCAAAGGAAGGTCCTGTAGAGGAGAGCTCCTCAGCTTTATCAGGTTACATGCCTGTATCCCTCTGCATTTGTTTCACTTTCACAAATTCTGGGTTTTGCTTTGAGCTTTATTGACCCAAAGGGATAAAAATTAGAGCACCAAGCTTTTTACAAAACTCTTTCCAGCATTGTACCAATATGAGAACTTTTTTTTTTCTTTCCTTGGCGCTGCAAAGACCTGCTTAAATTTAATTACAACTATTTACTTTGCATTAGCATATCCCTTCTCCCTTGTCAAATCACCATGCACTGCTTCCTCAGTTTAGGACTTCTTGTATCTCAGAAATTAGCACAGAAAGGATCATTCTTTGCAGGGTTGGAAGGACATTAAAGATACCTCACAAAAAATGACCTGCATTTTTTCAGGTATTTTTCTCTTTTTCAAAACTTTCTGGGTTTTCAACTTAAAAATGAAATGTTTTCATTAGCAACTATGGGTTTGGGTGGTTTTCTCAAAAAAAAAGAAAAAAAGAAATGTTACATTTTTTATTCATTTTCCCCAAACCTGTTGAAAACAATTGGCATAATAAGCCACCTAGACACTCAGCCTGCATCAGTCCCGCTGAGAATAAGATATCAAAGAGTTAGACAGCTAAATAGCCTAACTAATTGCCTCCTGACAAAGAGACGTTATGGAATAAGCCATTCAGCCTATATGACTGTCTTCCTTACCTTCAGAGAATACCACTGCAGGTGCCAAAGGGCTCCCAGGCCTGGTAGAAGCTAAGGGTTAATTGAGGTTAGCGGGATTGCTAAATATCTTGATTTTCATGGACAGATCTGATGTGAATCTCTGCTTTCTACAAGCTTTTATGTACAGAATTAATCAGCTTAAAGACAGAACAGCAGATGCAATATTGACTTTCCACAGCTGTAATGATGGGCACTTTCTCCTCTTTCCTCACTGATAGAATAATATCAGCACACCAAAACCGCTACAAATAGCAGCACGTCACATGGCTGGGTATAAATGACCCCTCTCTAAAGAGGTTGCCTTATCTCAGCAGCTAGGATCCCATTAGTTAACCCAGTGTTCATCTTCAGAGGCCACCTGGGAGATGGAAATGGGGGCAGGCACCATCACCCTATAGAGCGCAGACGACCTCGAGAAGGCAGACGCCAGGGGATGGTGGCAGCAAGGTACAGGAAGACCCCGAAGTTCCACTGTAACATAAAACACCTGCACTGTCAGCTGCAGGGGAGAAGGAGCTCAGGGCTGGAGGGATCACAGTCTGGGGCTGCTGGGGAACCACATAGGTGGGCTGAGATCCCATGCCTGCTGGGGTCATCTCATCTTCTGCCAGGTCTTCCCAGTCCTCAGTGCAAGGGTGGGCTCACGCCTGGGACTTGGCACAGTGTGCTACAGCAGGACAACCAAACACCCTGCAAAGCTGCACTGAGTGGCGGTAGAGGCAAGAAGGGAGGTCAGGAGTTGGACAAGAGGCACACAGAACGTGTTGGATGGGAAGACAAGTCCAGATCGTGCTCAGCCATTAGAGCTGGAGAAGACAGGAGCTGCACCAGCTGCAGGAACAAAGCAGGGTCAGAAGCAAGAACCAGGGTAAACCAGTAAGAAACAGGGCTACAAGTTTTTAGCTAAAAAGAGCTGCAGTGATTGTCTCCTCTGGTGTCTAGGTGGGGACAAACCCAGGGCCACAGCTGGATATGAGGTTTATTGGGGTCTTAGATCCACAGGGGTAGAGTGGCCAGGCTGGCAGTCACTGGAGCCAACACTGCCAGGGAAAAATAAAAAGATAACACCTTCCCACTGGAGGCATATTTAATAATATAATGCGGCTCTGTAAACCACAGCTAAATAATGTGTTGTTTTAGCTAATTATATGTTAAGAACCTCATTCCCAAAGACAAGTACAGCCTAGTTTAAATTAGCACATTGCCTGATAATTAAGAAATTTGCCACAATAACTACACCACAACTACCCAAAACCAACATTGTGAATGACTTTGTGAAATAACTCTGTGAAAAATCTTTGAGTATTTGTTAAGGTCATTAATTAGAGGAATTACATCACAAATATTCTGTTAAGCCAGTAGTGGTGTAAACTGGGATGTGGCAACTGTTGGTGAGCAGTTGCGGCAGAGACTTTACATTGTATGAAAGGAGGGAATATTACACGCAGACTGTAAAAATACATCAACATATTAATCATTGTGCACCTCAAGTATTTTCAGTAATCTTAGACTGGTATGTATATGATACAGCTAGAATATACCAACATCATATCATATACCAATATTTTGAAAGGAGAGGTGTCATACAGCTAAAATCCTGTGTGGACATAGAGTGAAGGAATTGATTTTAAGGAAATCTGGCCCTATTACCACATTTAATTTCATTCCCTTTGGCCTCCCACCCTAGAATACATTAACGCCTTTTTTTTCAATCTATTAAGCCATGGGCATGACAGGCACCAAAGGCCATTCCAGGGCTGCCTTTATTCCTCTTTGGCTTATTTTTGGACATGTTTTGGAGAGGGTGAAGGTCCCAACGGTGCTGTCTGAGAACACATTACCTGTTCTTTCTGTGCGATGCACATTTGTTTAAATCCTGCCCCACTGCCTGCTCAGATGACCTCTTTCAGCACTGAAACTTACTGTGGGAGTAAGTCCTTTTATGGCTTACAATATTACTGCCCTTTCATGTAAGCATCATTTGTTCCTTTACTATAAAATACAGTCAAGAGAACAGATTGGTATGTGTTATACCTATCATAATCGATCAAGTTCTCACTATGTCATCTTTCTCCTGAAGATAACTATCCCCTAGTTTTCTATTCTCTTTCTTAAATTTAAGTCTCACCAAATCTCTGACTTTGTTATTATTTCTTGGATCTTTTCTAAGTTATGTTCTTTCTTGAGATGAAAAACAGTATTGAAGAAAACATTCCAGATAGATACATTATTTATATATATGCACACACACATTCTGTTTGTACTACTCAGTTCAGTAGTTTCTATTTCTATTTAATGAGGTTTTATGAGTTTTTTAATCAGCATTATTGCACGATGTTCACTGCTGCTGTACACTTCACTGATACCCTGAAATTCTTAGTGACTTTTTCCACAGACCCAGCCTAGAAACCAGCCACATATGAACATGACTTTTTTATCTAATATCCACACCTGTTATATCTAATCAAGTAAACCCCCTTGACTTCAATTGCATACACATTGTCCAATACATAAATCTATTTATATTATTTAAACAAGTTTCTTGTAATTCCCCTTAACTTTAAAAATTGCATAGAATCAAAGTTTCTCAGTTTATACAACAGACACAGCAGGAGGGTGCGAGTGTAAGATCTGCTCAGAGTGGGAAAAAAGAGGAGTAGGAAGAAAAGCAGGCAGTGTATTTTTCAGTTGAGGGGATCACTTACCCTAATGCCATACTGTCAGTCAGTGGTCAGGATGGTCGGTCCACTGGGCCAGCACTGGTCAGAGCAGTGAGCCGTGACACCTCCGCTTCCCGCAGCGTCACCTGCAAGGGCAGGCAGGCTTCGTCTCGGAACCTGTTCATTTTGAGCCTTGCACGTGAGCCATTGCCACACCTGCAGACAAACTGGTGGGTAACTGATTACGGTGACAGGGCAAAAATGCCATGAGGGACATGTGTGTGTGCATGACGTGTGCCACCAGCTTCGTTCCCTCCATGCATTCCTTGAGGTGACTTTGGATGCGTGCACTCAGTGACTACATGCTTTCAACCTGCATCCTATGTCTTTGGGGAGACACAGACATAAACTGACTATAACCAAATAAAATGTGGCCATCTGGGTCCCACCCTTCAGGGTTTCTCACTGACCCCCATGGCAATAAGGGGACTGACAATGCTTTGCAAACTGCTTTGCTTCTGCAGCAGCCTCAGAAGAGGCCAAGGGAGGCATCAAATACTCTTGGTAAGCAGCAAGACAAGGTTTACAGAGGGCAGGCAACCTGAGGCCCTTAGGTCCTCTCAGGAGCTTCTCAGGTGCCTGTTAAGATCTCGGAATGCTAGGCCATTTTTTTGAGTGCCCTGAAAAGTCAATAGAGAGGGAGGCAAATCCATCTTCCCAGTGCCTACGTGGGAAGCAGCTCTGATGCAGCCCCTGCATTTGCCACTTGACATTGTGTAATGTGAATACTGCCCTTCTTCATGTACAACCTAAAGAGACACCTGCCTGCTTACTGTATGCAAACTGTCCTCTCTTTCTGCTGAGCTGTGTCCCATTCTTTCATTTTTGCTCTTTACCTGTGACATTTACTTCAAAGTCTTTCAGATTTAACTTTTTTGAAGAACATGGTCTTGATGGCTTTTAGAACACACTTGTGGTGTGGGTTATAGGTTTTAAATACATGCACCCAAAAGATAGCCAGGAAGCTAACAATAATGAAAAATTAAGGACTTTGTACTGGAAGTTCTGCACCTCAAGGATCCTCATCAGGATGGATGGAGCAGATGATTTATTGCAGAGGAGAGATGTAACCTGGGGCTCTCACTGCAATTCCTAGAGGCACGTCCCTCAAACACGGGTTTGCCAAACCAACTTACTTGTGTAAACACCAACTTCATCATATTAAATACATTGTAAAATTCATATGCACTCACTCAATATTTGCCAATTATCTGCTTGCAGCAGAAACCCCCCCCTTTTTTTTTTCTCTTTCTGAACTGCATATGCACACTTAGTGGCCCATAAAAGAGTGTACAATAAAAATAAGTTTAAATACTAGCTGACCCAAGCCTATGCACATTTGGAGAGAGCTGCAATTTACTCAGCTGAACTCATTTCCCAACAGCATATTTAAGGGTAGAATGTGATTTCAAGGTCTAATGGCTGATAAAGTTAAATGTGCATCCTGGAGAAACAAAAGGTGCTGTCACTGCTGCAGATGATTCCAGTGCAGATCCATTCAGTTCAGATACATTCCCGTGCTGAGAGGATCCTCTTCAAAAACATGACATATTCAGCTGTGTTCCCTGGGAGTGCAGGAGCTATGGGGAGAGCCAGGGGATGCAGTGGGATGCAGGGAGGGCTGTGGGGAGGAGACGAGGGACCAAAGGCACTGGGAGCCAGTGGCAGGGAGACAAGGGAGGCAAAGGGGAGAGAAGGCTGTTTGGGCACAAGTGTGGGTCAGGGCACAGAAAGCACCCTTTTTTCCACAGCTCGGAAGAGAAAAGAGACAAGGAGCAGGAGCAGGGGGATGTGAGAAGGCAGGGATTAACTGCTGCATATAGCTTGTGGTCCTGCTCCTGCAGCCAGGACAAGTCCCAAATGACACACGGTTGACTCCACTCCGCCTGGAAAGGCACCATTACTTGATGGTCTCACTGCACTAAAGCTGTTTTCCCTCTTGAGGGTTCCAGCTGGCTTCTCATTCCCAAAACCTGGCTGAAGATCAGTTTCAAAACCAAGCCCTGTTTTTTTTGTGCTTTTCCCTCGTGAGAACTCCTGTTCTCACTTGTGATCAAAGCTGGGAGCTGAGCAAATGCCGAGACAAAAGGAAGGCACTGTTTAAAGTATTCTCCACAAGAGAGCTGGAAAAATGCATTTTGGGCTGTTGTAGCCCAAACAATCCTTATTTTGCTAAGATGAACTGCGAGAGCTTTCAGTACTGAGGGCCAAAGCAAATCTCTTATCTTTGTGTACTTGTCAAGACTGGGAATTTAGTTTATAAAGGCGGGTTCAATATGGATTTAGTAAAGAAAATAAAACCAGCATTGAAACACCAGGGAAAGCTGCACTTCAATTTTGAAGAGGCTACAAATCCAAAGGGCCAAATCCAGGATGGGATGTTGGGACAGATCTGAAAGGAGATCCTGGTGCCTGAAGGGGAATGTGGCACCTTAAGCCCAAATTCTGATCTGCTCAGCTGAACTCCACAGCACCAAAGCTCTCCTGCTTTCAGCGTTTATCCCACTAAAGCTATTTCAATATTTTATATTGTTGGAGTGAGTCCAGAGGAGGCCATGAAGGTGCTCAGAGGGCTGGAGCACCTCTCCTATGAAAAAAGGCTGAGAGAAAGGCACTGTCTGGCCGCTTTCCCAGGCTCACTGCGATGTTTTCGGCTGACATCCCGGCCCCTGTCCAGAGCCCACAGTGCCTGGGGGGAGCTGGTAAAGAAACGCAGGTTCAGACCCCTTTGAGAGCATGGTCAGAGCACAGTGTGGTAGCAGAAGACCTCACTCCAGGAGGGCAGGGGCAATCCCCACGTGCAAAGAGGGACCACCCCGCCTCCAGGAAGTTGTCGCTATGAATGCACCACCACAGACCCACCCTTTGCTGGAAATACTTGGTGCCGAGCCTGCAACAGCCTCAGCTGGAGCGCAGTGATGTACGAACACCAAGCTGTGCACTGTGCCCTCTGCACAGCTCTCGGGGGAGAAGGTCTCTGGGACCTGCAAAGGTTGTGTTGTACATGCCCGGGGCCAGAGCCGCTGTGGCTGAGTGAAGATCCCATTAGAGCTGTGAACCATCACATCAAAGGAATGAGTCCATCTGTGCCCAGAGAGGGTTTCAGATGCGATGGCAGGGGGCTGTAGGTGACAGAGCTCTTGTTTAACCTGAGCAGAGAGCAGCCGAGGGGTGGGCTGCTGAGCCAAGCAGCAGATGCAGATTCAACAGCAGATAAACAAAACAGACCAGCAAATTCACAGCAAAACCCTGTATGTTTTCTGGGCTGAGCCAGCCAGAAAGCCTTCTATTAAAGAAACAAATCAGACCTAGGAGAGAATTAAAACACCGGAAGGCAAAGCTACTGATACTAAAAGAAAAGCCAGGGGCTGGAAGTGAAAGGTGTGCATCGTTTTCACTCCGGGACCTCTGGAGAGGCATAGGTGATGCACTGGCACAGGGGTGCTGCCACCAGCTGCCCTACACCCTGCAGTGGGGACAGAGCTGCTCCAGGCCACATGACCAGGTCTGGGGCTGGGAGAACCCCTTTTCCCTGCTCTCCTGGAGGCCTGTGGAAAGATGTTGTTTATAAGCAATTGCGTATCCCACCAAAAGCCAGAGCTTAAGCTCGGCTACTCAGCCTCCCCCGTGAATCCAGGCTAGCACAGCAAGGCACAGATAGCCTGTGATGCCTGGAAACCATCACCAAAATTGTGACCTGAGGTCTTCCTCTGAGCACAGGGGTTTGGGTAGAGGTGGTGGGACAGATATGAGCTGAAGAAAAATTGGGAAAGTCTCATTTTGCAGAGAAGGTTGTACATAACAAGGATTTTAAACCAGTTCTCCCTCCTCACAGAAGTAATAATCATCCATACAAAAAGGCAATCGTCTGATAGTGATAAAAATCACATTCATAAATGGGAAAGGTGGTAACTGCTAATCCTTACTCTAAAAGGGAGGGAATGCAATTGGAAGGAAAAAAATATGCAAGGTATAAAACAGGAAACTGGAAGCTGGTGTCAGCTTAGTACAATCTAGCAGTTCATAAACTCAAAATAAAACCCTTCTGGGTAACGGAGATGTCTGCCCCAAGCACCCTGGCCTTGGTGCTGCACTCAGAGCCACAGGCTGGGTGATAGCGCAGGGACCTTTGTTGCCTGCCTCCCCTCATCTGCCAGAGGTCTGTCTACTACACAGTAAAAGGACTTTGCAAGGGGCAATGTATTGCCTTATTTTTCAAACTGTCCCTTGCACAGCCGCGCCTTTGTCTTCCATGGGGTTTCTAAGTGCTAAGCCAGGTACCTAGAGAAGGAGGGGAAGCACTTGATCTCTGCTACTGAGATTCACAATTAAACATTGTAACACTACAAGCAGTCGAACAGTCTGGGAAGACTGTCTGATTATGCCATAAAAAAAGTCATTAAAATGTTGGATTTAAAAGAAAAACCCTTAGCCCTGGAAAAACTCATTAAAAAGCCATTATTAGGTGGGGCCGCCATAGCAGAAGGAGGTGGGTGTTTGTGTAATGGACCTTGCATATGCACAGAAGGACCTCCTGGTGATGCCATTATGATGTGAGATTACAACGGCTAAACAATTTCAGTGCCAATCTACAGAGACCCCATTGAGTTACAGAAATGAAAGAAGGTTCTGCTGTGCAGAAGTCCCACTACTGCTTACAAAAACAAGGAAAAAATAATATATATATATTGTCTCTAGTTTTATTCTGCTTCAGATGTAGCCTCATAAAGTGAACCTTTCACCTTTACCAGGGTTCTTATGCGCCAGCAGTCAGAGGGTGCTGCAAATCAACATGCATGACCAGTACAGAGCACACATCAGCAGCACACCCTGGGTAGAAGGGCTGGTTTCAGTGCAAAATGTCCCAATAAGGTATAACACACCTAAGTACACCTGGGAATTTTTAATTTACCATCAGCAAACAGGTAGCTGCACAGCAAAGAAATGTACAGCATCATATTTCACTAAAAAAATATTTATTCTATCCTCATTAAATGCTGAGCTGGCTATAAATACTCCTACGTCTTCCCTGGGAAACAATTTTTCTGAGCATTTGGCCTGGCCTTTGCCCTGTCCTCACGGGTAGACATATACACCTGGTGCACTGTGCTGAGCCCAACTGTTAACAGTGGTTTGCCCAGAGAGTGGAGCAGCTGCAAAACCTCACGTTCCATTAGATTTCCCACAGTAGCTCACATCCATCAGGGCCCCGTTGCCAAAGAATATGCTGAAACTTGGTAACTTCTTGGGGTTTTTTTCCGAATTGTTTGTTGCACAGAAACTCACAGTTGTATTTACTGTTCTTAAAGCCTTTTCATTTCTCAGCTGAATTTCTCCCATTCAGCTGTGGAGGTTGCTGGAGGGAGCTGAGGGCCCTGAAGAGCTGCAGTTACAAGGATGGAGCCTGAACGGGTGCGTGATGCTCCCAGCTGTGACCCCGACACCTGCTCTGAAAATGCTCTCATTCAAATGAAATAAAATGTCTTTGCCAAAGTGTGCAAGCACCTGATCCCAAAAATTTCTGAATCAGTAAAAGGTAAGGTAACACATAACCCTTTTCTTTCCCAGCCTGTGACCAAGCGTGCCCCACTCCACTGCAGATGTGGCAGCCCTGGCACAGCAGCAGAAGCCTGGTGATGCATGCTGTGTGCACCAAGGGTTTTCTGGACAACATCTGTTTCCCATTAGCCTGGCCAACTGATAGTTGACATCTATTTTACAGAAAAATAATAACCATACCATTGTGGTAGCCAGAACAGAATCTGGTAAATAATACCCACTTTCATGACAAAAAACCTGGAACTTCTTTTGTTTTCTATTTCTATCCAGCTGCAGTCATGAGGAAAAGAACTCTTCAAAAACTCAGGCAGGTTTACTGTTGCATCCAGAGGAACTCCTGAAGTCATCCATCAGTTGGCAGTGGTATTTTCCTACCCATTTCCAAACCCTCTGACGTATTCACAGGAAAGGTTGCCATGAAGTGGTTGCTCACCCACCTGGATTGCAGTGACCTGAATCCCTATGCCCGCTGGCAGCCAAGCTGCGTGTGCTTCTGTGTACAGTTTCTACAGTTTAGGGGAGAGGACCTCCCTTCTTGCTGTGCCTGTATGGGAGAGGGTCCCTCCAGGTTTCAGGAGAGTTCTGTGTGCTCACAGAGACAAACATCAGCTGAGGTAGGAGCTACCAAACTCCACATAAAGTGCAGGCTGTTGTTCCACTTTTAAATGTATTTATAATATTTCAATAATGGTGTAACTAAACATGTAATTAGAGTGGAGCCAAGTTTCCTGGAGCATAACTTCCCAATTTAGCTTTGACTGTAGCCTGAAATACCTACATGCAGGCAAAACACTGTTTGACGAGAAAACCTTTGCTAAAAGGCTTTGCCTGGGAACCTCCCCGATCCAGGTGGCTCAAAGGGAGAGCTGGCCACTTGCCAGGATTTGTCCTATTTTTTGGATCAGTTCCTAGAGTAACTTTAGGAAACTTCCTGGCCCTTATGCATAAAACCCCCACCTTTCTCTATAAAAGGTTAAGCCTTAAAATACCCACTGGGGAACAGACCTTGGAAGCAAACAGCATTACAGACCAGCAATCAGTGGCCCAAGGAGGAAGAGGACTGGATGGTGGTAAGAAATAAAACCTCTCCTTGCATTTCCTTGGGCCCCTTTCTTTCCATTTACAATAAATGAACTCAGTGCTAAGCTAAGACAGATCCCTTGGACTTCCTCTGCAATATCAATGTTATGTTAGTAAGGTGGTAAACAAAGGGGTGAATTCAGCCAAGGTTATCAGTTTGGACGAGCTGTTGACTGACGGCTATCCAGGCAAGCTGTGCTTGGATCTGCATGGAAGTTAGCCGTCTGCCACATCAGCAAAGTGAAGTGGGTTGTGTGGACCTGACTGCTGCATTGAGGACAAAAGTACCACTGGCCTGAGGTTTTCACCCTGATTTCTTCAGGGAGGAGAGAGTTACCATAGGAAGGCTCTCACTAAGTTTGTCGAGACCAGTGTCCATCTGTCAAATGATTTCTCACCAAAGGGTATAATTACCCAATTAAATTATGTGTATACCACAGCACCTAGAAAGTTCCGTTACAGCTCCCACTGTAATATCTAGCTGCATGAGCTTTGGCTGTCATTAAATGCTAAGAAAAAAAGGAACAAATGGGAACTGCCTTTACGCCCTTAGGGGTGCAGGTGTGGAATGGAGATGATTAGTGCATGAAGGGGACTCTAGATGCAAATGCAGGCCTGTATTTATTTACTGCTAATGTGGAACCCTATATGCCACATGCTATACTTAAAATTGCTGATTTTCAGTGTTCAGGAAATCATGCTAGGCATAAAAATATCAGGATACTGTCTTAGAAATGGTTACATTATTAACAAAATAATTTAGTTGCATTCTGATTTGAAGGTTTTGGTTATTCTCAAGTCATGTTATGAAGGCTTTTTGTGCTATAAGAAAGGAATCTGGATAGGGCATTATAAGCATGGATCACAGAACTAGGGCTGGAAGAGATGTCAAGGATCATGTAGTCCAGACTTCACCCTGATGTCTGGATTCAGCACTCCCTAAACCAGTTCTGTCAGATGTTGATTTGGCCAGTTCTTAAAGATCTCCAGTGATCTCTGCAGCGATTCCATAAATGCAGTTTATTCCCATTTGCAACAGAAATGCTAAGTCTGAACAGAGAATGGATGGGAAAGTCCATTTGTGAAAGGTCCAGGAGAAACAGCAGAAATGGCAAATTGCAGGAAATGGAAATGGCAGGGGTTAATAGCATTTTTCCTAGCAGGTCATCAGGATCTCATCACATCTACAAGGAGTCTCTCCAGACACCCACACTAAGAAAACAAGGAACTACTTAAAATAGAGGACAGTCTAGGAACAGAGTAAGAAAAAATCAAGAGTTGATGGTGAGATGATAAAAAGGAAATGACAAAGAACAGGGTTGGAACCTTGCCATGTCTAGATAAGAAGACAGAGGACAGTGGACGAATCCTGCACACAGAGCTGGGATAGGATGGAGAAACAGAAGATGCTAATCACTGCCTGCTACCTATGGGTGCAAAAAGCATGCCCAAAACCACCACAGGGTCACCAAGCTACCTGGAATCCATGAGAGATGATGAGGACTCAAGCTGGTGTCACCTGTGCTCCTTGTAATCTCAAGGATCCTGACCAGACCACCTGGATACTTGGTACTTTCCAGTGCCTAAAGGAAGATTACTGAGAAGAGAAAGCCAGGCTCTTTACAAAGTTGCAGGGTGGGAGGATAAAAAACCAGTGGTTATAAACTGAAATCGTGGAGCTTCTGCCTTGCCCAAGTGAAAAGGTTTCCCGGAAAAGTTGTTAAATCACCACCTCTGAGTCTGTGGACCTGACTGCTGCATTGTGCTAACACAGAAATTGTACTAGAGACCTCCAAGGTCCCTCCCAGTGTGGATTACCCTATGGTCCTGTGATGCACACATTTTTGGTGCATGTGAGTATGTGGCTATAAAACATGTGAATGAGCAAAACCTATTTTATATTAAATGCAATCACATTCCCCTACCAGGTCTTTCATGGAGATGTGCTACATTGTTGCTACAACTTTACAAAATTATTTTTCTAACATCAAAGCCAAAATCTTCCCTGCAGAAACATATGCCCCTTACTTGTCTGATCCACGGTGAGAGTGGGACAAGATTTCCTTCCTTCTTCCAGTTGCCTTTTACATGTCACATGACTCCTCAGTTTCTCCTGTTCTTTGCTCTTTAGATATAACAGACAGTCTCTCTAAAGCCTCCCTTGTAAGAGATATTTTCTAGACTTGTACATATTCTGCACTAGACTCTGTGGTTTGCATCTTTGTAAAGAGCAAAGCCCAAACCTGCTCCCAGCATCCAGTCTGGGAACTTTTTAGTGCAAAAATAATGAAAAAGAATAACTTCAGATGCCTATGAGACTATAACAAGGCTCATGCTTTCATATCATCTTTGCCTTTTCTCCTAACTGTACAGCATCTATTTCTGACCATTTATGATCCATTACCAACCATCCAACCCCTTCTGGGGAGCAGCTACCTTGACTGGCATCCAGGTACTGGTATCCAGTATTGATGCATGTGGTTATTCCTACCTGAGAGCAGTTGCTCTCCTGTCTCTTTGAATCATATCTCCTTGTTCCCAACCCTATTCCCAACATCTTGAGACCAGCTGGAAGTCCAAACCTCATTGTGGCTCTTCACTGCTTAATACTGTTTGCATTTTTCATGGACATGCACCCATTTCCATCATCCAAGTCATTAAAACATAGCCTAGAACCAGACAAGGACAGACTCCTGAAAGGCAGAAAGAGGAAGGAAGTTAAATTCTCACCATCAATTAACTTCTGAATAATGTAAAATATATACTAACAGCATGAGAGTTTGATACTGTTTGGGTCAGGAGCAAGTTGCAATCCAACTTGGAGGTCAGGGGGGTGGCTGCAGAGGACAAGTCCTGCAGAAACATCCCCCTTTCAGGGGAGAGAAAAATACTGAATAAGGTAGTGGGTATAGGCTCATGTGTTCAGCACATTCCACCCAGCACCACTTTCACACGCTCAAGGCAAGACCTAGGGGGCCTGTAAAGTGTTTCCATTAAAGCAAAGAAAATACACTTACATGTATGCTAACAAATGCAGATTCAGCACTTGAAGCCACCCTGTCATGTCCACACATTGAGGTGCCCATGACGGCAAGGTAGATAAACCTGTTGTGAAATAAAACTCCAGTGGCTAAAACCAATATTAGCGGCAACTGAATCTCTGGCATATGCATGTCCTTCAGCAGATACCACCCAGGAAATATTCAGTTTAATCAGTGTTAATGAGTTTATCAGGACAACCATAACCTGAAGACAAATATTTCCGCTGTTGTTCTCTTATTAAGACTATACATATAATGGGAATGACTCCAGTTCTCACATACTCTAGCCATCTGCAATCAAGGACTCTTGTAGTGCGCTCAATCTCCTTCTTTTCAAAGGCACCTTTTCCAGTTCAGGGTAATTTCACTGCCTTGATGTTGAAGGTGGAACTCTGGTGCTGTAAAATAACTTAATATTCCTTAGCACTGGGCACTGATCCGGCTCCAAGCGCCAAAATCACAGTGATGTGCACTTAATCTTCTACTGCTGTGAGTATATCTAGATGGTCAGACAAACATTCCTAATTGCAGATTGTTTTTTCTTCATTTGTGGGGTTTTTATGTCTGAAAATTGAAGTCCAACCTCTCAAATACAGCCAACTCCATTGTCATTAATATCAGGCTTAATGCCTGCAAGTTTACAAACAAACTAGGGTAACGACAGTCTGGAGAATAATACCCTGGTACCTCATTTAGCATCACTTGGTTCTTACAGGGCACAAGTGCCTGCAATATTAGTCCAACAGTTTTATGGGGTTACATGGTCCTTTATGAGCTTCTAATCACTTGACTGTGCTCAATTATTGCAGGCTATGATATTGTATAGGAGTTTTGCAGTGCAGCCCCAGCCCCAGCTCGGAGGTGCTGCTCAACAGAGCGGGTTGACCAGGTGGCTGCAGCACGAGGTCACCTCTGGATGCACACCTTCTGCACAGGGCTCCCATGTACAGTGCAGTGCACCCATGGGAAGCACAGGCATCTATCATGTCCCTGCTCCAGCAGCCAGCCATCACAGCCTTCCCCACACAACCAATGCAGCCAAAGCAGAGACCTGGGAACTTGCTCTGCCCAGTAATGGGGTCAGGACACAGGCTGTGGGGCTACCAGCATGTGTGCCATGGCCCTTGCACACGCAGGTGATGCCAGCAGCACATCTGGTTTCCTCAATAGTGGACATGCTGCTGCATCTGTGCAGAGGATACAGATGCAGACGTGCAGCTGGGTCAGGGTGAGGAGACAGCCAGGGTGGGAAGGATGTATCCTGGGAGAGGACAGGAACCCTGGGAAAGGGGGGTAGGAAATGTCACAGCACTTGGGAGAGGGTATCCAAACACCCATTGTCACTGTCTCCTTGCCCAGCAATGCATTGCTTTGCAAGGTGTTCATACTATTTCTTTCTGGCAGGTTGCACCAATACAGGTAACATCCAGGGCCTGTTTCTTATGTACATGGTGCTGATCACTCCAGAGCACGTCACACATACAGTGCCTAGTGTGCCCGAATCAGCATCACTTTCATGACTGCAAACGCCTTAACTCCACATGGAAAGGGCAGTGGAGGGTCCAGCCCTTCAGATGGTGTAAAAGCTGCATGGAAAGTTATGGTTTTTTGACCACTGCTTTCTTCAGCCATGGGGACTACTGAGAAAAAGAAGGTTTGTGTTAATGTTACTACAGCTTTCTGGAAAAGTGGAAGACAGAGGTATATTATCTACGCACTAAACTCAGGATTGCTGCTGTGATCCAGCGGCAGGGATAACACCAATAAGCTTTGTGCCACTGAGCAAAGCAAAATCAGGAAGACTGTTCTGTAGAACAAATAATGGAATAGATAGAGTGACAGCCCTGCCACATCTTGGTACCTTGCACACAATCTGTGGCCCTTCAGGTGATAGCTTTCAACTCTACCCTCCAAAATGTTGGCAGAGGAGTTGGGTTTCCTAACGGTGTTCCTGGTTTTGTTCTTTGTTGTCCTCCATGGAGCTGGTAGACACCCCTCCCTGAGTGCCACCAGATGACAGCCTGAGAGCTACTGCTCAGAGACTTCAGTGGCAGGATTTCACAAGGATTTGGGTGAGTAGAGAGGAGGACAGTTGTTCCCCACTAAGACTTCCGCTCCTCACCCTCTCTGCAGGATTAACCACATGTTAAGAGTTTCATTTCTAGAACTGGCTGCACAATCCTGCATTTTGAGGAAATCAGGGAGAAAAGGGGGAATCACAGAGAAATTAAGAGGAGAAAGGCAATGAATTTTTCTCAGCTAACAGTGGGAATTCGCCCTCTGTCCTGCCTATAAGCACTGATGTGTGTCACAGGACAGGCCTCTAGTGAGAGGTGCCCCTACAGGTGCTGCTGTAAAATTCCTACTCACAGCTCCCCTAAGGAAACAAAATTAACAGCAACTGAAGGTCTTCCAGTGCAGAGGGAGCCTCTGACCCAAGGGCTTTTGGTGAGAGATGATCACATCATTCATTCCTAGAGCTCAGTTTTTAACATCACTGCATTTATTATAACCCACCATATGGATTTGCCTTGTATTTAATACTTAGGAAAAGGTTTTTTAAGTTTGGAAAGAGAGCTTAGGAAATCCAGGACTCAGCAACCAGACATGAGATGGGATGATTTGCAGTCAGTGCAGGATATATCTATTGCTCTCAGCCTGGCTTTCATCTGAGAAATGTGTATTAGCATGTGGAAAGGGCTCAGTATCACCTCCTGTTCTTTAAAGAGGAAACATTTCCGTTCCTGCTTTAAATTGTTCCTGCACATTCTTGGCTGTCAGGTCAGCTCTGCCATCCTCACACCAGATTCAGGTGCACAGCTGGAGTGACCCTGCAGGAGCCAGTGTCTTTGCCCCGGTTTTCCAGTAGTGTTAATGAAATCCAATGCTGGGCCTTGGAGATTTTCCTTGCTCCAAGTAAGGGTAGAGGCAACTGAGAAGAAGTTATATTAGAGGGGGAAGATACAGTTTCTGAGGCAGAAGTTAATTCTAATAAGTAATTGTTATTTCCACCTCTCAATAATGCTTTGATCTTTCTGACAGTGCTCAGCATGGAGAAATAAGACTTGGCATAGCTCCAGGCTCAGCAGGCGCCTGGAGATTTTGCCTCACATAGCTCCTCACAGAGGCAAAGCTCTGACATTGGGGAGGGCAGCAGGGAGTTTCTCCAGCTCCTAGAAGACTCAGGGCCTCCCAAGGCATCAGGATCCCCACTGTAACTGGGGAGAAAAAGGAGGAGCTTCCCTCCATGAGCTACAGGCTCTCCCAGCTCCAGGGCAGGACCCAGACCCCCCTGTTCCTGCCAGAGGCAAGGTATCAAGGGCATTTTGTCCAGGGAGAGGCAGTAACTCCTAAATCAGTCTGCTTCAGAGTGCCTGAGGATACCGAGCAGGGGCACACACTCTCACTGAATGCCTCGTCCCAAATGCAACCCAAATGACCTGAGAGTGTATACATTTTCTAGTTAAGAGAAAGCAGCACCACACTCAGCCACATGCAGCCCTCCCTGGAGCACTGAACCCCATTACGGTGACGGCTCCTCCTGTTTGTACAGATACCAACCTCTCACAGAAGAGTGTTTGCAGAAGTTGCGTTTTGCGAGGGATGTTGCAATGAGACAAAACATGCCTAAAAGGAACTGATCCTTTCTGTGTGAAAACTCTGGTCTGCAAACTGACCAAAGATGGTTGCTTAGCCCCTAGGACAAGAGGAAATACTCTGTTATTTGGACACCATTTTCTGGAGCCAATTTTTCTTTTTAGGACATACTTGTGATATTTGCTTAGCTTTGGACTTGCTGAGAATTTGTAATAGGATGCCAAAGTACCATGTTCATATGCTGGCTGTTCATGCCACAAAACACAGAGCCACAAATGAAAAGCAGCAAAGCACCAACCAAAAAAAAAAAAAGGTGTTTGGTCCACCATATCCAAGCCTTTGTGCAACCCACTGCTCTGCATGAACATCCTCAAAATAAGGAGAGGATCCATCCGTATCTCCGATGTTAGCATAAAATGACATTCCACAGGTTACCTAATCCTACAGAGCTCAAATCAAAGTGAGATGCACCTTTCATCTATAATTAGTACTTACATGTTTCCCAGCAAGACCCAAGCAGCATTGGTTCCCACTGGAAAAATCCCTATAAAATCCTAACGAACAGCCCAGTAAAATTGTTTGCTGTTTTTCATCTCCAGCTTGGACACATCAGTGGTTGTATCAGGCTGCACTGAGGCAGCATGCTGTTGCAACATGAAAAGCCTAAAAACAGCACCAAATGTTTCACTCAAAGGCAGCCATTTATACTATTCTCCTGGAGACAGACAGCTATTTTCTCATTACTTAAATAGGACCCAAACTCTGTAAGAGAAGTTGAAAGTAACAGTCTCCTTATGTCTCTACAAAGGAGGCTTCCCTAGTTGCTGGCACTAAACCAGCTCATATTTGACAGCCACGCTATAATTACATCTGGGTCAGGAGGCATAAACTGACAAATTTTATTTGGAAACAATAATTGGGCAAAGAAACTATATCCAGGCAGAGCTAATAATTTGGGATCCATTTTGCCCTCCTGAAAAGGCTTTTCATGGGTTGTTATTAGCATAGGAATTAACATAAAATGCACACCCTGAAGAGTATGGGAGAGAAAGAATTAGGTATAACTAGAAAAATGTGTGATGATCTCTAAACTCCCAGCTGACTGCTCTGGAGTGGGGCAGTGAAACAGTAGCCTGAGAGTTGCTGTAACAGTTGAGGGATTTGGTCAGTCAGGTAGGAAAGACAAAGTTCCCTTTTCCAGATCTTTGGGAGACAAGACACCAACTTGGTTATCCATTTTTTGGAAGAAGGGAGGGGTAGGGGGAAGGTGTTTTAAGATCTGGGTTTATCTCTCATTATCCTACTCTGATCTGGTTGGTAACTAATTACATGGATTTCTTCACCAAGTCAAGTGTGTTTTGCCTGTGACCATAATGGTTGAGTGATCCCTTGGTCATGTTCTTGTCTTGACCCACAAGTCTTTCCTTATATTTCCTCCTCCCCATCCCACCTCAGACAAGGAGTAAGTGTGGTGCCTAGTTGCTGGCTGGGTCTAAACCACGACATGTCACTTGACCAAGCTGCTCTTACACACCACCAAGGGTTTAACATCTTTCTAGTGTTTGGTTTTGTTGCCTACATCTCCCCATGAGCAGTTCCTCTGTCTGTTCAATTCTCCACCTCTGCACAGGGCAGGCATAGCCTGCAGCACAGGCATTTCCATGTCAGCATGGCCACAAAGACCCATTGGGGTCTTTCAGAGGGGCCATGCCCAGCGAGCTGCATTTTTAGCTGCTGCTGTTCTTCAGATGCAATTGCCTATGAAATAGAATAAAGGTGTCTATGTGCATGTTCAACTGCTCACATTGTGGATATGCAGTGTCCTATAAAACCCTTCACAGAGGAGGAGGACAGTGCCTCAAACCATTCATGATCATTAAAAGAAAAGGTTCATTAATCACCTGTAGCATTGGGATTATGAAGCAATTAACCAGATAAAGTTGTTTAAAATGAGTAAGCTGAACTTGGCATCCTTCTCCTATTTTTTACAGGTGTTCACAGAGCTCTGTGCTTATAGCAAAGCCCGGATGGAAACAAAACACCCGGACACTTCTGAAAAAAGTAGGAAACTTCTTGTGGTCACCAGTGTGAGGTCAGATCCTGGTACACTGCAGTCTCTTTCACACCTTCCAATATTCCTTTCAAAATACTGATAGCACTGTGTTCCTAGAAAACATCAAAATATCAACACAGTGCTGCTGCAAGACACAATACTTCTTGTTCGCACACAGTTCTTCCCCCCAGGGCTACAGAACACTTAATGAGAGAATTGGCTATTTCAGAATGAACTGTTCATTATGGTATTTTCATTGACAGTTCAGTGAAACTGTCAGCTCTTCTCTCTCTAATTGTTTTGATCAACAAAAGAACATACATCCTTAAAAGAAAATTATTTTGACACAGCTGGAATGGCTCCCTCTTTAAAGGGACTGACGTGTAAAAGAGCAAGCAACAGACAATAATGAGAAGAGAAAGAAAGGGGAAAAAAAATCTAACACGTTTTCCTAAGCAATCACTTGTTACTTCAGTAGTTCTGCAGACAAATGCAGTTACTCCAGAGGAAAATTTTCGGCAACCACTGACAGAAGAAGAATTTATCTGGATCAGCTCCTACTGGCACTCAAGAAAAAGCCAATTGTCAAGTATTTATAGAGGAGGAAGTTGGTAGCTTGCATTGCGTGAGTCAGGTTTCTCACTGGTGCCATTCAATCAAGCTACAGAGATTAACTTGGATATACAGTCCAGTAAAACCTGCCATGGAATACCCATAATTGAATTCAGGTTACAACTGTAGTCATAACATAAGAGGCAGACATGTAATCCTAAACCCTAATGGAAAGTGTGATCTGTCAGCACTTGGGTTTTAACAGATTTCCGTAAAACACCTTGTGTAAAAAAACCTTGGTCCCTAGTTGGTGATTCATTAAGCATTAGTATGTCACAAGGAAAACCGATTAATAACATGGTCCTTCAACAATTAAATAGAAATTCACATTCATTTTCAGCCCACTTCTTTTTCCCAAATCCTGAGATATGGAAGAAAGAAAAAAAAATCTTGAATTACAGTTAGATTTTGGGATCAGAATAAAAAGAAAGCCTTGCACATTCAGGAAAAGCGCAGGAAAGATCCAAACACTGGAGAACCACCAGCTCTCACCTTGCTCTGACCCTGGGATGGTCAGGGCTTCGTTCCACCACAGGCTCCCCTGTTCATGAGGTGGGATGGGGATTCGAGGCCACATCTTCATCCTCCTGTTCAGCTGTGGCATTCATCACCTGAACCTCAGTGCCCCTTCCCAGTACTGCAGACCCCACTGCTCCCAGCAGCGCTTTGCAGGACTCCCATCTCAGCCACCAGTCCCATCCTCCCTCCTGGCTCAAAACACCCTCTCCTTTTCCAGGGCCAGGAGTATCCAGCTTCGCCTCCAGGAAAAGGCCCTGACAGAGAGTCAGAGGGATATTTCCAAAAGGGTGATGCTGGCGAGAGTTGTTCCTAGCCAGAAGTTAGATCTGATGTATGATGAGTTCGGGGAAAAAGAAAGCCGTGACACTCATTGTTGAGCACATCTGGCTCAGGTGACAGCATGTTCTCTGGGAAGGACATGGATGTGCACCGTGTGGGTTACTCATCACTACACTCCTTTCTTCTAACAAAGGCCTTCATTTCTGAATATTTAAGTTTACAATTGATTTGGTTTGTTTTTACAAAAACCCTTTGTATACAGCGTACATTATCTGCCAGCCAAAAGCGGTCACCGGTGGGATTTCAGCAGAATATCTGAACGCTCAGCTTTTCCGGGAACCACATAGCTCAGATTTACGTACCTAATTATGGATTTAAAAGCTTAACTTCTTGACATTCCAGTTTGAAAAATGCAGCCACCTCCTTCCTGGTTATATATAACAGATGTGAAAAAATAAAAATGACCGAGAAATGTCCCTTAGCCTGAAAGAGCTTGTTTTGGCAGCCAAAACAGTGTCTCCCAGCAGCACATGGAGTATACCTGTGTTTAGTTGTGAGAGATGAACTGACTGGATGTAAGATGGGGACAATGGGAATATACCTTGATTTGTCATGTCAAATCCAAGCATCGTGTGACATTCCAGTCCCAATTTAACCCACTATTTCACAGGCACAGGTACTTAGGCACACCAAACCCTTTGAAGCTGAACTGCAGACTCCAGAATAGCAAAAGGAAATAGCACCCAACACCTCCCTGACAGCTTCTGTTGGCTCCATCTACCCATTATCCCAGTGCATGTCCTTTTCCAGAGAAACGGTGCAATTTAGAAAATCACACAGGGCATCATGGATCACATTTGCCTCGTGGCCTCAAAGAAGGCAAGACGAAGACCCAGGGGTTACGTTGTACATTTGCAGCGCTGCCTTTGCCCAATCTGGAAATGAGCATGCGTCAGACCTGGGGGAATCCACACAGCCTACATGACATATCTAATCCTGCAGCAATAGCAAACTTTTCTTCTTTCTGATGGTTTAATTTTTTCCCTCCTTGCTCTACAACTCCCCTAGAAACCTCTCAGTCAGATTTCTTCTAATTCTGCTTTCTTTTTTTCTATCAGACATCAGTTATTTTTACTCCTGTGTTCCTAATGTAGCTTGAAATTAATGCAGCCTTTTTATTTATGTATCAGCCTCCTCAATGATGTATGCACAGTTTGAGGAGAGAAATAATTACAGGCTGTTGCGGAAGAGCACAACAGGCTGGTGTCATTATGTCCCAGGCAAACTCCAGCTTTGTTTGGAATTTGCAACATATGGGAAATTTTTTTAAAGATGTTTGATCTGAATGTCATTTCTCTAGACAACATAATAATTTAAATCAGATCAGGATGCAGGCAGTTTCCTACTGTTCCTGAGCGATGTATGCAGTGTCTTGTGCAGCCTCAGAAATCACAGAAAAAAATGGGCTGAGAGGACATGACCCTGCTGTCCCCTGGACAGGACAGTCCCTCACCTAGGGATTTTTGAGCCCAAATAAGGGCTCAAATTCCAGATAATGAATAGGAATGTTTTGACTAATATTTTAATTAAAAGCACTCCAGATGAACACATCTAAAACCTAGAAATGAAGAGACAAAGTTCAGGAGAAAAACTTGTCCCCATAGCAATGACATCACGCTTGGACCTGTAATGTGTTATCAAACTGTGGGTGACTCCCTTTTTGCCAGAAAAAGCTGGTAAACCTTGCACTGCTATTTGAGACAAGAGGTTCATCTGTGACCCACTGGGGCCAGCCACGGCTGAGGATTTCATATGCTACAGGTTGCAAATGAGGAGAAAACCAAGGGGGGTCTGACCTGAGGCAGCTGCTAAACAACAATAAAAAGAGAAAAAGGATTAAAACCCTACAGTGTCTTTCTAATGGTTTTTGGTGGGGTATCTTGCTGTGTTTGGATATTTGGATAGAAAAAGTGCTGCAAATAAAATGAATATGCATTTTATTTAAAAAGAAAAGCTCACCTCACCTCATCAATTCTTCCAAGGGCATTGAGGTTCAGATTAACTCTGGCTGGGAAATGTCTTTCCCATGCTGTGAAACTTCAAAGCTGCTATAATCTCTGGGTCTTTCCACCGAAAAAGAGGAGGTGGGTGGAATCCCAGAGCAGGTACCAGATGACAAGGCAGAAGAGCAAAAAAAAAAAAAAAAAAACAAACCAAACCCAAACTTTAAAAACATATAAAGACTACTTTCTGTAGAGCCCCACGCAGAGATGCCATGTGCTGTTGCTTTACAGGAGGGATTTTAACGTACTTCTTGAAGCAACAGGGTCTTGACATTTTAATTTGTCATTTCTGTTCATAACTAAATTCAATTTCCATTTAAGAATATTTGTTGAATCTTCTTAATTTGTTCATTGCACAAATCCCATATATAATAGGAATAAAGGCAGGAAATAAAGAAAAAAAATTCTTATGAAAACGAGAGATTTTAATGCAATTGAAATATTATGGCACTTAGTATTATTTAAATATGGTAGCACTTTCTGTTTAACATTGTTATGAGGGTTTTTTTCCTAAAATAAATTTTGAGTTACAGTCCAGATACCAAACCAGGACTATTCTGAGCATTCTTAGTGCATGCTCTGGCCAGTGAGATATTGCACAACCTCATGGTCTAAAGATAGAATCATAGAATGATTTGGGTTAAAAGGGACCTTAAAGACCATCTAGTTCCAACCCCCCTGCCATGGGCAGGGACACCTTCCACTAGACCAGGTTGTTCAAAGCCTCATCCAGCCTGGCCTTGAACACTTTCAGGGATGGGGCATCCACAGCTTCTCTGGGCAACCTGTTCCAGTGCCTCACCACCCTCTCCATGAAGAACTTCTTCCTGATACCTAATCTGAATCTCCCCACTTTCAATTTAAACCCATTGTACCTTGTCAAAAGTCCCCCCCAGCTTCCTTGTAGCCCCTTCAGGTAGTGGAAGGCTGCAATAAGGTTTCCCCAGAGCCTTCTCTTCTCCAGGATGAACAAGCCCAACTCTCTCAGCCTTTTTTCATAGGAGAGATCTTTGTGTTTAAGTAAATTGAATAATAGGGATGGTGCTTGTCTTACCTAAGCATAGGCTAGATTAGTCTAAACTAGTCATCTAAGGTCCCTTCTCTGTCTAAAAGGAAAGAGAACATCTCAAAATGGCAGATCATCTCCTCAAGTGTTTAAGATTTGCAGGTTAAATAACTTTATGTGCGTGACTCTCTCTCCACCGCAGTGCAGGAACTGGAAGAGTCCTTCTGGCAACACCTGCTTACTGTTAGATGAATAAAATAGAGAGATGAGCTTGTGCTTTAGAAACCTGATGAAATTAAGGCCAAGCCTTTAATTTGTTAGCTCTGGCATGAACTGTTGCACTAATTACTAGGATAAACAGATGCCATATTTCAGGAAAAGACCAAACAAACAAACATGGAAATAGTAGAACATGCAGCACTTCAAAAATAACTGTTCCAGGTAAGCAGTTTTATACACAATGGTAGATCAGAAACCAATTTAAAAAGAAAGGGGGGTGGTGGGGTGTGTGTGGAATTAATCACCATAGTCTGTACAATTTCAACATGTTAAGAAGCCACGTTAAAACTGTACTTGGTTGGTTTCTACCCTGAAAAGTACATAAAAACATCTTGGAGGGAAATCTCATTACACTATGGCAACAACAATGAAAATATTAGTTGACCAGCAGAGCAATTCTGGAGAAACACCTATGAAGATACCGAGCAGAAAAAAGTGGGTGAATTTTACTTACTTTTGCAGAAAGAACTCACTGGATAGGTTGAGTCAGAAACCTAGGGATCCTCAACTCTGCAGAAGTCTCCTGTAAGCAGGAGGTAGGACCTGTGCCTCACTGTGCTCTCTCCCACATATTCACTAATCATCTAGAAAAAACAAAGATGACTGGAGACAGGCTTTGCTGCATAGTGCTGAGAGGCACTGGAAACCACACGATAACCTGGGGGACACACAGTACAATGTCCAAGACAAAACACAAGGGTCAAGGCACCTCTGATTCGACCGAGGAGACCCATTCTTCTCATGATGCCCAAGTAAATGCTCCTGAGGTCTGGAGCAAGACTGAGTCCTTGCTCGAGACTGCAAAGTTCAAGAATACTTCTCCTGGGAGCATCAAACACTGCTTATAGGCCACAGAAACAGGAGAGCTGTATTCCCACCCCACAGCATCGCCTGGGGAGATCAGCAGTGTGCTTCACAGCCCCTTGCACAAAGCTCCTTTGTTTCTTGAGAAGCGAGTGTTGGATTTCACCCACATCTCAACACGAAATCTCTCTGCCACATCTTATTTCTTTTGACTTACAAGGCAGGACAAAAACATCTGCAGTGCACTCACCCCAAGCTATCTATCAAACACATGCACAATTACATATCTGAAGAAGATGCTGAATATTAAGATTATTCTGACTATAAAACCACCCTGCTCTTTACTGAAACCAGTACTCAATGTGATACTTTGTAAAATGGTAATAATGTGATGGCTAGATGATTACTGCTGAGGTGGTATAATTGGATGATTTAGGATATGCAGAGCTTTTGAAATACACTGGTTTTGTTCATTTCAGTAAGATCATTACCACAGTCTTTTAAGTGATTAATATTATATTAATGCATTCATTTTACAAAATCCCCTCTTATGCTAGTACTAGAAGGAAATTCAGTTAGGCCAATTTGCTTTCTCTGTACAGTTTGTTATTGTATATCCTTCCACCACGTCTCCTCATTCATCGCCTCTCTATATGAAAAAAATCTGGTTTTTTTTCTATTGTATTTCCCGTAGCTCTTTTCCTGCTGTCATTAATTTTATTGCCCAGTTCAGAGCACTCTCTGCTCTGCTAAACAACAGGCAAACAGAACAGGAGCTGTGTTTCTGGTAAGGTGGACAGCAAATTCCTCGAAAGGAAAAATAATAATCCCATGTAATTTTTTTCCACTCTGTCCCTTACAAAATATGGCACTTGGCTGTTATTTTTAAATCACCAAGAACATTGGCTAGAGGTTTTCTGTGGTATGTCGACAGTCACATCTAGATTTTTCTTTCTGTCCCGCCTGCAAATTAATCCAGCATCCCCTGGGGTAAATCCATCGTTCAAATCATTCCTGTCAGCAGCTCGTGAAGGCCTTGGCCAGCTCACCAGCATAAGCACTGATCTCAGACCTCATCACCTCGGCAGGGACACAGCTGCTCGGTGCTGTGCCAGGCTCGGTCCTTTACCCTGTCGAGGGCCACGCCACCTTGAGGCACAAAGCCACCATGAATTTTGTCTATCAGCAGGAGGCCCACTCGGGGCTTGCTCTCATTCATCATCCAGGAGGGACAGAAGTACTTTGCCTCCACCACATGATCTAACCCAAATCGGTTTTGCCCTCCCTTGCACACACCAAAACACAAGACCCTTAGTTATTTGCTCTTCCCAATTTGCCTGCTCTAAGCGAAAATAGCTACTGCCAATGAATAATAAATTGTACATTTGCATATTTTCTTGTTTTCTTTTCTAACTTAAATATTGGATGTCATTTGCAAACTATGATTCTACCTTTTTTTCCCATCCTTTCTTTAGATAGTTAATACATTGAGCAAATAACTCCACGGCTCACTTACAGAAGGTGGAAGTGCTGGTCTGTTGAACAATGACAGTTTCAAACCCAAACATTTTCTTTCCTTCTTGATTAGGAGAAAAAGGTCACAAGAAAGTCAGTTTGCTTTGCCTACTGTCTGCCTCCTTTATTTGAGCCAAGGTTTCCACAGGATGTTTGAAGCATCAGAGCTACTCTGAGAAACCCTTCCCTCCAAGCTAATGGAAAGGACACAGCCACATCCTGAGCAGCCCTTCCCCTTGGGAAGCTGGGATGTGGCAACCACCGAGGGATAGAGATCAGACTCACTTCTAGCCTCAAAGCATTGACTTTGGGTGACACAGCCTCAGCAAGGTGAAGGAGTGTCCTCAGAGGGAAAGTAAATCCTGCCTCGCTGGCCGAGCACAAAAACTGATGGAAACAACACCCTTATCAATATGGTTGTGAATGAATACCACTCAGGTGAAGCTCACCTAGACAACATACAGGCTTGGCCCCAAGTAACTACAGTAGAATACGAAAAATTGTCTTCACAGTGATTTTTAAGTTACAGGAGCTGTCTCAGTGCTTTTACAAGACTGGAAGATACTCCCAACTCACAAGAGAATTACCCTTCTTCGCAGGGCTTACAAATTGCTTTCTTCTCTCTTAAAAAGCTTCTTAAAGGATAATATCTGAGAGTAATTAATTTTCTAGTTTATCTGCAGAGAGCTTGAGTAAAGGTAATTGTGGTTTACAGTGCTTGAGAGAATCTGGAGAGCAGTTCAATGTCAACTTTTCTGCTGAGGGGATCCAACCTTGCAGATTAAATGCCAATAAACATACTGAAGATGCATAACTCTAGGTAAACGTTGAAGCTCGTCATATTGTAAGTGCAATTTCAACGATGAGTACTTTGCCACTAATTCAAAACAACACCTGTCATTGTGTTTGAAGTAGGCAAAGTGCTGAACTGACAGTGCTGGAAGCTGAACTTTATTCAGAGATGCCTTGTGGAGACACAAGTGCAGCATCATCTCCTGCAAACTGGCTTATCCCTGTCTATCTGGAAAGACTGGCTTTCAGAGCATGAAAAAATCCATCCTTTGCTTATTCTGCAGGGAATAGCAGAGCACTTCTGCAATACCAGCTTTTATAAGGGGTTCCCTTGACTGGTGGTTGAATAACACACAGAATAACATCCATGACCCAACGTCCCATCATTGTAACAGCTGTGGGTGAAAATTTAGAGGAGCAGCAACTCTTACCCTTAACCCATCTATGGGAAAGTCCATTCCTTTTCATCTCATGCTCTGCCTCTTCCAAATCCTGCAGCTGGATGTCCCTTCATCACCCCACGTCTTTCTTACTGATAGAACATATTTCTCTATTTATCTTTATAATGTATCAGACACTCTTCTGATATATATCAGAAGAATATGTATACCTTCCATATTCTTCTTGTAACAGGCCAATGAGAAGAAAACCTAAAAGATAACTGCTAACTTGCCTGATGAAGAAAGACGTGTCATAAGACACATACCAAGGACCAGAGCAGAGAGTGGGATACAGCACCAGGTCCCACCGCTTTTCCAACCCCACGGAGTCAGCCGCAGGTTTGCCATGCTCCTCACCGTTGAAGCACGTCCTCATCACGACCTTGGAAGGAGAGCAGGGTGCACCGGCAGGGTGGGCACAGCTGAGGAGGGGATCCCCGACTCATTCCTGCATGCTGAGCATCCACCCCAGGCAGGGCCAGGGGAGCTGTTGCACCCCTGCCCAACAGCCAGGAGCAGCCATCACTGCACACACCAGCAAAGTGCTCCAGAGATTTCATCATTTGTGTGACCAACACTAATTTACTGCTTAATTACATCTCAGTGAGAAGCGATCTTTCCCTTCACAGAAAATATTACTGGCATCAGACAGGGCCAGCACTGGCAGGGGGGCAGGAGGGCAGCAGAAATCTGTGTTTCGGTAAGATGTTATTACAGCAGATTTTTGCCCCCTCTTCTGTTTTAAGTAAACAATCCTTATTTAATTAGAATTTAGCAATTCCAATGCATGTTTAAATACAATGCAACAACTGTAGATTAATTAAAAGCACTTGATTAAAAACATTTGAGGGTTGATAACTTTGCAAATAATCGTATGTTTCATAATTTCTGTTCTCCAATATTGTTTGCAAAAATCAATTGGCACTTAATTAACCTTATACCATTGTCCCATTCAATCAAAACTAAAAGAACTTCAGACATTCAATTCCATCTGTTGGCATCCTTGTTAAACAAAATAGCCAAAGCTCCAGCTATATTTTCATAACATAATTTCTCGAGGACAGTTTCTGTCCCCAACTTACTGTAAGATAAGAATGAGTCGGCAGAAGTCAGATTTATCCTGAGGCACAAAGGAGAGACAGCTGCCTCATGAAACTGCTCCAGGATAGTGTGAGGAGATGGTGATCTTCTGTGCTGGCCTTCACGTGGCCACGATGTCTTCAGAGGTGAACAACACTCCCCCAGCCGCTGCTGCAGAATATCAGCTCCCAATGAGCCATCTTACTCTGTGCACTGTGGAGCGAAAACAAACTCCATCCCCAGATTCCATCTTTAAAGCCAAAAAAGAAATAAGAAGAGACCTGAAGTCCCACAGGAGAGGAGGAATAAGAAGTTATGACCATGGCAAGGGTATGGCAGCTAAGACTGACTCACTTACAGGACTTTGAAACAGCAAATTAAAAACATCTCTGCCACACAAGCAGGTAAGTGTGATACCAGTTAGGGATAATGAAAGACATGGCACCTCAGGCATAATCCCAGTACACAAGATCTGGCAGCCATCTGACCTCGACATTTGTCTGCTAAAGCAGTCGATGGAAAATTTGAGGTGGTTGAGGGGGGTAATGCCTGAGCTGCTGGCTCGAGCCTGCCTGCATGGCACAACTCACGCCTTTCCATTTCCCACCAGACACATCTGAAGATGAGGATGTGAAGACCCATTGCCCACCCAGTCAGGAACTTCCCCTCACCTGTGCCTGGAGGATGCCAGGAGTACTGAGGACCATGTACCAAATAAGAGCCTAACAACAGAGGAACATGGGACAGTATCTTTAAAAAGCACTGTAGGATTGAAAGGCTTTCCCAGAAAAATGCTGGCTGTCAGCCTCAATCTATTAGCACCACAAGTGAAACCTGTTTATAAATATGTCACATTTTTGTAGCTCACAGAAAACTGGATAGCATTAGGACACCTTCCCTAAAATGCAGCCTGCAGAAATGTTCTTGTTTTCCTTAACACACTGGAGAAATAGATAAAAGCTTTATTGGTACTCAGGCATCAGACATAAGGTCAAGGGAAATGCACGGACAATCTGCTATTACAGAGCTGTGGGCTTTTTTCCCTGTAACACAGGACACTGACCTGGGTGTGGACCAGGGGTTATCATGGAAGGCAGTTCCTATATTCATAAACAGTAATGACAACCTATCACTCATAATCCCTCACAGACATTTGTTAATTATTTTCTGACACTCAAAGCCAAGAGAGAACAAAGACCAGGGAAAGCGTTTCTCCAGCAGTGATTTATGGCCCCATATAACTCTGCCTGGGCACCTGCAGGCAGAGAGACTCTGTGCTGATAACAACCAGAACCTCCAGGCAACACGTGTTCAGGGTTGACATGAGCTAAAACATAGCCCAGCTCTCCTGGCTTTCAAAGGTACTGGAATTTAGGGTGCTTTTTCTTGATGGTACTCTCTGCCTAGGAGAAAAAATACACCCCCTCTCAGAGAGGACCTGGCACCTCACTCAAGCCCAGAAATCCACTAAAATAAGAAACATTTGGGGCCACTCCTGGCAGTGATACTGCAGGATGGCAGCTGGAGAGTTGTGCATACAACGTAATTTCTATCCTTGTCTGGCTTTGGTTAATTAAAATGAAAAAGAATCATGCAAGTGGCACTGAGCATTGCATGGATGTTTTATGGTCTTACAGCCAGAGATGTCTGGAGCAACACACAGGGGCTGAGAAGAGCTCCAAGCTTGGCATGCCACATGGTATGAAAGTCCTGTGACACTTCCAGGCACCAGTAGGTTTTGACAGAGACCCAAGTCTTTGAATTTGGGGGTGACCTGGTCCTGCTGTCTGTAAGAAGGTCAAGCCAAACGGTGAACTGCTTCCTTCTCTGCCAGAATAACATCCAAAGTGTAGCTGGGAGTCCCTGAGTAGGAGAGTATGCCTTGGAGGTGCAAAATTCTGAGAAAGACCCTTGGCTCTGTCTCATGGTCAATCGTAAAACATGTAGAGACAAGAGCACTGCTAGGACCTCTGCTGAAGAGTACTGAATTAAGATAATTAGCGGGACTAAAAGAGCAGCTGTAAGTATGAAAATGAAAGTCACTACTCTGATCTGCCACTTATCTTCCAGTTAGTTCCAGGAGGGCACTTCATCCATATAGCTGCTGAGCCCAGGGCCTTGGAAATCACAGGTCAGCCTGTCAAAAAGTCATGCAGTCAGCTTTAAGAGAAAGAAATTTTTTAAATGAAGGTTTTAGTCTTTTTATTTGTTTCCTCCTTAGACAGTGAGATTTATCTTTAAAGGAAGAATTTAAAAGTCTACTACATTTTCCCTTTTATCTATAAATTAAGTCACATGGGCTAAGGAAAGGCATTACAGGCAACGTAAGCCAACGCAAGACCGTGTTGTGACTGAGAGGCACAAGCTGGTCCCTGGCTATGTGTTCCCACAGATGCTCCGGGGCCAGGGCTGGGGACACTGCTGCCACATGAGGCATCAGATCAGTTAACGGGTCTGATCAGGTGCTAAACTCAGCTTATTCGTTTGCTGTATTAGATTTCGGTGTGTTCCTCAACCTGAACCCAACCTGCATTGGAACAGGTCAGGCATTGGATCAGGCTGCCAAGGGAAGTGGTGGAGTTACCATCCCTGGAGGTGTTCAAGGAACATGTAGATGTGGCACTTGAGTACATGGTCTACTGGGTATGGTAGTGTTGGGTTGATGTTTGGACTAGATGATCTAATAGGTCTTTTCCAACCTTAGTGATTCTGTGCAGCACTGTGGCACTGTAGTGCAGCTGCTGACACCAACACAGGGAGGAGATGGGAGCACCAAGGTGGAAAGGGCAGACCCAGCAAACTCTTACATCCACTTAAGCACATTAAGGTAGACTCAGGCAGTACTGGAGAAGACAGTTATACTGAGACTTTGGATGTAAAGGAAAACCCAAACCATGCTCCACACTACACCACGCAACAGGCTGAATGTGACCCCATTGTTTTGGTGATGAAAAATCAATGTTATGTGCACTTGAAACATGAAAAAAATACCAGAAGAAGGTTTGCTGAGGACAAGCACCACACAAGTGTGTTTGGCTGGGAGTTAAATGGATTGGCTGCCAGCAACTTTCCCGTGTGTCTATGTATACATATTTTCCAGCTTTAGTGCATAAAGCATGCGAGGGTACCTGGAGGCAATATTTTAAGTGGAGGGCACAAGGCATGCTCAAAAGGCAGACCTGAAAATAGGATTTAATTGTATTTTTCAACTCATTTGAAAAACGAACAGCATCAGAGGCTGAGATTGGGATAGGTTTAGATTAACTAACCCAAACCTTTTCTTTGGTCCTGTTCTGTATTTTAAGGATATTTTAAGGAAGAACCATCATTAGCCAAGGTTTAAGTAATACACACAATCTAATTCTATACTGAGTTGACATATACCTTAAATAGCAGTGGTTTATGTGTCCGTTCCAAGTATTGTTTTCTCTCACCCACAAAATGCGTGTAAACACATATTTATGTGTCTCTCAGGGAAGATACACCTTAATATTTCTCACATGATTTTACCTTTTGAAAGATGTCTAGGTCACTGTTTATGTTATTATTTCTCATCTGATTCTTCCGTATTATTTCAGAGTTATCATACTCTGCCTGGACACGTTTGGTAGTCTCCGTTTTCAAGGGTGTACAGATGATTACAAGTTTATTTTCACAAAATATATGAAGTGGTTATCTCTGCTAAATATCAAAACAGTATTCAATCAGGAGAATTAAGCTCATGAAAGAGATGTTAAGCCAATGTCAAAGATCTTTTAGGAAGACAGAACTTCTACGCAATAACAACATGGTTGGATTAACTTTACAACAAAAGGAAATTAGACTGGATTTCTACAGAGTCAGTTTTGTTATTCTAGCTAACAATATGATTAACATTGAATGAATGGTAAAGGCCTCATTCATGCTTCACTTAGCCCAAATTAATGTGACTGATTACGCAGCCTCTCTGTTCTGGCAGAAATTCCCGTGCCTCCTACACTCATTTAGCCAGAGAGTTTCACTTGTAAGGGGGCTGACCCCAGCCAGGAGGAAACAGTAGCTGAAGCCTTTTAAGCTTTTGCACTACGTTGTCCTTTCCTCTGGACAAGCTCCATCTTCATGTTTAAGGGGGTGAAAATCTATAGCCCCAGATACTGTAGAAGGTCCAACTGGGCTCCCTCACCAACACACATGCAGTAACTTCAAGAATTGTTCCTTCCTGAGGGTGGTTCCTTTTTTTCTTCAATTATTCCCAGGCTCCATATTGCCAATTATCAGACCATCCTAGAAGGAGGCTAGAGCTAGGCTTGGGGTTAGCTGTTTGCTCTCCTTGAGGAGCTTCCCTGACTCCCCAGGGAGACGTGAATTGAGCTGTTGATGAATAACCCCTTTCTGCCAAGCACCTGAGGAACCTGAGAAGACCATATGGGCTGTGAAAATGACAATATGCACATCAAGTGCTGTTTGTGTTCGCTGTGAGAAAACAAGTCGTGGCAGAGTGACATCAATGTCAGCATGATGAAGGCTGCAGAAAGAAAATGCGAGCTGTAGATTTATCCCATAGGCAGGAAACCAGCAAGGAGCAGGTAACTCCCATCCCTCCCACTCCTCCTGCCCCATTGCATTAGTAGTGCTCTCTCATTGGAGCAAACCACTGCCAAAAAGTAATCAACATGGAGAGCCCTGACTTTTCCTTCTCCTCATGCTCACCTTGGTACAATACAGATAGAAACTAGAGGCAGTGGAATCCGTCTGACTGCACATGCAGAAGCAGGCAGACAGCTTTCTGTGGTGCTCACAGCTGGGGCAGGCAGGTATCTTTCCACAGAACAAAGAGAAGCATCTTTCCCTCACGTACAGCAACTGGTTGTGGTGCTACAGAAAAATCCAACCCTTTATCACTGATCCTCCTCACTGGGAGCTCATTACTCGTTATGTTGTCCCTCAAAATACTTCCATGTTCAGCCAGAGAAACCCGCCCTTCGTAAGTGCCCAGGGGGCACCCACGAGGCTGAGTGCCTCATGCGGTTTCAAGATCTGGTAACGCTTGAATCCAACTCCCAGACCCCACCAAAAAATCTTCAGCTGGGTTTCTAGAACCAGACTTACTGGTAAACTGAGTCCTGGATTCATCCTTACACATTCATGGCTGACTTGAAGGGAAGCCACTAAGGATGTAGTTACGCTGCGCCACAAAGATGCTCACCAGTGTATTGGTATTGAACAGTGGGGATCTTATCAACCCTCGCCTCTTCAACTGGCAGAAAAAAAAAACCCACCACATAGTATCTTAAATGGCACTGATTCTCCCACTGGACCAAGTGCAGATCAGCCCCGGGCTCCACTCCTACAAGCACTTTGGGTTTATGTGCTTAAATGAAAGCTGGTGGGTAAATACAGGAAGGACCAGCAGTGCCATCTCAGGGATAAAGCAAGGGAAGCAGCTGACTCAAGCACAACCTGGAGGGCATGACATGGAAGTAAACTAGCTGCAGCTTACCTGGCTTTTGCTATTGCCCAGCAAGGTGGGAGGGGGGCACTGGAGGTGCCTCTTGGGAGGCAGGGGAAGCCAGGGAGAGTTGGAGGAGGAGGACTGAAAAAGGTTCTTATGGTCTGTGTGTGGGAGAGGAAGAGAACAAGCTGCTCACATATCCAGAGTGAACACCAAACGTAGCCAGGAAAGTCCAAATATTGGTATGTTACTTCCATTTTTAAAGGCACACAAAGAAGTTGAATGTCCTACCTAGTACAAGAAGGTTTATCCAAGCTAGAGAGCAGGATATGGATCCTATGATTGGGAAAAGGAAGGCAGCATATCATTTTTCAGTGGGCTTGTCCCAGAAGAGTGGCTGAAGGAAATGGTTCAGATTAGTCATTATGCAAATTACTTCTAACACAATTTTTAACACTATAAACTAGGCAAATCTCAACTGCTATGTTAGTTCAGATGGACAAAATCCAAAACCAATCTCATATTGAAGCTCAAAATAAAACCAATTACCGCTGACTGTGAAACATATGCACATCTTGGAGGCCTTTGATCTTCCGGAGTGGGTCACAGAAGCTTTTCCTTGCAACACGCTTCATACTGAAATGATCTGGCTACGGGGTCATGACTCTGAACACTGGCACATGCTATACAATTTGACTCAGGAAAAAAGCTTCATTCATTCACACCAGTCACTGGTTTGAACACTGGAAACCACCATTTTGCTCTGTTTTCACAAACTCATGTCAGAAGCACAAAAGGAATTAATGATTGCCTTCTCAAAATCACACAGAGTCGTCACTACCAGTAGGTCCTGCAGGACAGTGTTTGAATCTCCCAAAGGTCTTTCTGGAATCTGCAATGCATATGTCTGTGGCAACCAGAAGCAAACCAAATCCCCCTCGAGTCCTCTAAGACAAATGAGAGAAGAATGGGAAAGCATCCTAATATTCTTTCCTGGAAAAACTCTACCGAAGCATAATTTTTATTACCACTGTGTAGATTATGTCTGCAAAAGAAAACCAAAAGGAAGGAAAAAGAAAAGGTTTCTTCAAGGATATGCATGTAATTCTCATGGCAGAGTAAGTCCTTGAGCCATACAAAAGACAAAGCTGTGATAAAGCTAAAGTAGTATCACCATGTTTTTCAGCCCTACAAGCCCTAAACATTTCATATCTAGCAATGATTATGTGCACTTTAAAAGGTAAAAGTAATGAATTCTTACAGAAATAAGCATTGATACATACATATAATATATATTTAGCTCTTGGCTTTAAAAGAAAGAGGTTTGTTCATTAAACTGGAAAGTCCTGTAGCACAGAATATGGTTTCAGAATTAAAACAAAAAAAGAAATTAAATCTCCATTCCAATAGACTGCATTATCATAGTTTGTCCTTAGCTAAAAATGAATCCATGATTTATTTAAAGATTAGTCATTAGGACAGATATATGTAATAGTCTGAGCAAGAGACAGGAAGGATGATCAGACTTTGTTACTTGATCTGTCATTTATTTATTTCATGGTATTTAATTTATCTATAAACTTTACTATTTGTACAAAAGGGTTTGTAGAGCTTAATGAATTTATGCTTTTGAAGACTATCCTTTTGTATAAAGAAAGGCAGCGTGGAACTGCCAGTACTGCACATCATTGATTTGATGATGGTGATGATACTGAAAGGTAGTGAAGTAGCTACCCACCTTCCAGAAAAAGTGCATAGCTTTTATGAGCATTTGTAGAAAATAAATAATAATAGTAATATGGCACTCCAACATCAGAAGGGTGGAGATATAAGAACAATGCATTTTCTTACAGAATAATACTGAAGGATTTGGGTTTGGGAACAACAAAGAAAGGACTCAACCGCTGACAAGATAAACATGATGTCAGAACCCAGGACACGACATATATGGGATTGATTTCACAGCAGGACAAACACCTACAGTCATTGATGTTGATGAAATACTATATATACAAATATACATAAAACATCTGCACACTGCATTATATACCATCTTTTTCTAAATCTAGCAGGTTTCCCCGCTTTGTCACATACATACTGTTTTCCAGGCTGGCTGTGAGGAAGATGATAGAAGCCATTTACCCCAGGTGACCCTGCCAGCAAACCCCTCAGGACAGATGAGAAGCAGGAGCTCTCCCGGGCCTCCTGCCTGAAGCCCTTTGATCTCAGTGGCGTGTCCCAGCTTGGCAGTGGGCAGGTACGATGCGTGATGGCTCTGTGCCAGCCACACTGTGTACGTGGCTCCTGGCAGAGAAAGCATGTAATTCATGGGGAGGAAAACCTCCTCTGCATGCCAGGGGAACAGAACAAAATTACTCCTGGCAGGATGCAGAGCAGAGATTTTCATCCACGGCGGATCTAGATATCGGTTTGCAGAGTCGGGGATTGAACAGCTGACAAGGCAAATGCAACTGGGAGGGGGAGGGACAGACGGGCACTGAGAGATCTCCCCCCTTGGGAGTCAAACATACTGCTTTTGGCAAAAACATGATTAAGATTTAATTACTAGTTAAGAACAATCTTAGAATCCCCAAAGGAAAATCTTGTGCTGTTCATGGTAGGAATAAAACACCAAATTAATTTTTGCCAGCACATATATAATCCAGGCTGAGGCAGAACTAACATTTCACTTAAAATTCCTTGTAGAGCAAATCTTTGTTTTATCCTGACAGGGATCAAATAACCATGAATAATCTCAGTTGTGGTATCACAAACCAATAGGATTTCTGGTAAAATAAACATATGGAACAGGTTTTACAGAGCTTATCTCATAAACTAGACCAGGCAGCAAAATCAGAAGGGCTGCAGGGAACCCAACTTCACAGTTTCACTCTGAGATTGACAGGGGACACGGTAAAGTCCAAGTGGGAACATTTGGCTGCCACGATCAGCCAGCTCTTCTCCCCACAGCCTCGATATCTCCTCCAGGAAGACCCAGTGTAATATGTTTTCCATGTTTTCCAAGGGACAGAACAACAGAGTAAGACAAGTTTGTCAGCTGAACATCTGCTTGGACAACATTATCCAACAGTCACCGCATGCTCTATAAGCCCTGGGGTGTGATCGCTGAACTTGGGTCAAGTACTATCACCAGCTGACTTCAAGCTCAGCACTGCTTGAATCTCCAGTACGGAGCTGAATGAATAGTCAGACATCTGTTCTAACATCCTTGGTTGATTTCCAATCAGCGCACAGCTGAACACATCAAACAAAAGCTCATCACTTTGGTGAAAACTAACGTATGGAGGATCCAAAGAAACGAATACCTGGTTATGGGTTGGGAAACTGATTTCAGAAAACTTCCATTACTGAGTTAGGGAGGAGGGTGTTAGGGAACGCTGGAAGAGCCCTCTCATGTCTGTGAAATTAGAGCTAGTCAAAATAACCCATCTGAAGAAATATGTTTTCTTCAGTAATAACACAATAAGCTTTGGTGGTCTTCATGTTGGCAGCAAATGTCTCATGAAGTCTTAAGCCTCTTTTTGTGTTGTTCATAAGCAAGCCTCTAGTCCTTCCCTGCAAGCAAATTTTAAGGGCAACTCAGCTGGTAGAGAGAATCAAAGGAAATAAAGAATTCACTAGAAGTTTGGGAATTGGGTGTTTCTCGTTGGTCTCAGGAGAGGACCACAAAGAAAGCTGTAGGCAGCAGCTTGAGGTGTTCCTGCTGCAGGATGCATAGAGACCTCAGATCTTCACTAACAAGAACTCCCAGTCAGGACCCTGCAGCACTTCCTTGATAGATTAACAGATAAAATAGAAATAATTAGAAAGAAGGACAGGAAAGGCTTTCTCTACTAAGGCACCAACCCCAGCTGATTGTAACAGCAGTTGGTCCAACTCAAAAGCTTCCAATGCTCTTAAAAGGCAGCCAAACTCCCAGCCGAGATGCATGTGCCTTCCAAACTCAGCCAAACATGCATGACACTTCCAGTGACTTGATACTTCAGTAGGACCTTTCAGTAGGCTCTGTCAGTTGAAAAGATATTTCCTAGCAAGTTTGTGACAAGATTCTTGAGTCTTTTAGTTCTCCTAAGACCTTAAAACCAGACTGGAATTATTATGGAAGTCAAATGTAAGCGGGAAAGAATGAAGAAATTTTACAAGACGCTGAACAAAACATCAGCGGGAAGAGACCAAGAAACTGGGGACACCTCATAGTATGAAGCTATAAATATTCCACCAGCTGATGCAAGTGAAGCTTCACGATTTTGGGTTGCTTAAGAGCAAAACTGGCTGCTATTGCTTGTGGCCTGACAAAAGGGTTGTCCAAAACCAAGTCTGTTAGACCAGTGGCTACAGCTGAAAAACACAGACGATACCCGCTCCAGCCTCCAAGCCTCAACTTGCTCACATCCACAGCGATCCAGCCCAATGCAGCTCCGAGAACCAGGCAGGAGTCCTGGAGGAGCCACAGGTCCCAGGCAGTCCACACACCCCATAGCTCCATGCCACAGATACCCCACTCTAGAGCCAAAATAGCCATGGCAGTCTGAGGGCAGCTCTGGACCAAAGCGCGGTGGCTATTTCTGAGGACCAGGCTCACAAGGGGTGTGTTGGCACACTGTTCCCTAGGCACATACCTGGCAGAAGCCTGGATATCTCAAGCCTGCCATCTGCACCCCATGCACAGAAATATGCCTTTTGCAGCTGTGCAACCCCTCTGGAAGCACCACTGACCTATATTCCCAAATGTACACCTCACAGAGTAGCACTGGTGCTGTGCAAGCACCCTTTCTTTGGCTCATCACCGCAGTTTTCCACTGTGCCCGCCGATCACATTGCACACTGCAAAAATGACCATTTACAGCATGTCCTCGAGCCCCAGACAAAAGCACAGACATTTGGCTGAGTGTTTCGGCGTCGCCTCGGCTCCAACATGCTTACCGAAGGGGTGCGAGAGATGGAGAGGCACAACTCAGACCGCCAGATGCACAACTGCCTCTGAACAGCAGCGGGCCAGTGTGTCAGACGCGGCAGGAGCTCACAAAAACAGGCCCATTAGCCAGAAAACTAGGGCACTCTGCCAATTAAATGATTAACCTTCAGGCATATTTAAGCACATCGAACATATTCAGCTTCTCCAGTTTTACTCCTTTTGCTACACTCAGTAACACATACACGTGGCAGCGCTATCCATTTCTAAAGAGCCAGGTGCTTTATGCAGATCGGAAAACACCTTTACAACACTTTGAAAGTGAAGAAGAGTAGACACTAAGTCCTGCAGAAGATCATACAGCAAGTCAAGGGAAAAGACAGAAGGTATGGCTCCTGACTCACTATCCAGTGGTCTATCCATCACATCACATTTCAGCGTAGGGACGTTCTCCTCTCTGCCACGTGCTGATAAATCTGCACAAATTCAGACAAAGGCCAGAAGTGTGCCAGCTAAAGCACGTGTGGGATTTTTGCCTAAGGGGACAGTCTCTTTGCTTGCAGCTGGACTGCTTACATGGATAAAGTTACGTACACTTTAAAGTCTTCATAGGCCATGTATTTATAAGCCTAAAGATTTTGCGCTTCGAAATCTGTACGTATATAAATAAATAAGGAAATAACAGTTTAACTTGCCCAGTACCATTTCCCCTTCCTCTCTGCTCTGAAGCAAATGCATGCTTCCATCCAACGGCACCCTGGGCTCTGTCAAGTGGGGTACGTTGCCCTGAAGGACCCATCAAAATGCACAGCAGCAGCAGAGGATCTGCAGCTGGCCAGGCCCCAGGGGGACTGGGTCCTCCGACTCCATTTAAGGTTACAAAGTTTTGACTGGAGTTAAAGCTGAAAGAGCAAAATTCTTTCATTCCTCGGGTCAAATCAATTTGTTTTTAGCAAGCCAAAAATTCCAAAATCATTTAATCATTTAAATCACAAGCAAGAGTGCTTTTTTGTCCTTAGTCTGAACTAGGGAAGTACTGACATAAGCACACTGGAGGAAGCTCTGCAGTGTAGGAAACTCCAAGGTACACTTCCCAGTGGTTTTCAAAGGGAATGATGCCCTTCAGTCTCACAAATGCCTTTGAACACTTCCTTCACCAACACACTTTGTAAGATTCACGCCGAGTGGCGCCGCCCTTGGGCGCTGGGGAATGCCTGACTGCTCTCCCGATGTAATGCAAACAGAGAAGCGAAGGAGAGAGACGAAACAGACCTTACTTCAAATCCCAGAGCAGGGTCATCTGTATTAATCACTTCAATATAAGAATATCAGAGGGGTATCCATACGTTAATATATTTGACAGGGAATTTTGAGAGGCTCAGGGTAGTAAAAACTACTTTTACACACTCAGAATAAAAGTAGCAGGCAAAACCAGGTGTTAAAAAACTGTAACACTAAAGAGTTTCCCTTAGCATAGTCTCTTTTGACTTCTAATTTCACACAGCTGTTATTTGAACATTGACTTACTCGTATGCTCTGGCACCATCTAGCTTGTGCTTAAGGTAACTAAGCTCCATTACTTTCTCCTCCAGCAGGCAAATCCTTAACTGTGTCATCTCCTTCAAGTACGACTGTCTGCACTTTGGCTGTTTTAGTTACTTTGACATTATAATCCAAATGAAAGTCAAAATAGCGAGTACAAAGCAGCCTCACAGGTTAAAGAGTCTCCTGCGAGGAGCAGTTCCTTCAGCTGTATCCTTGTCCTACTGCTGGCTTCTCCGTTCCCTCTTTTCTCCTGCCAAAGACACGTATGCACATTAAATATTCCTGAAGTTCACATTTAAAATTTTGTTTGCTTAAATAAGGTTCCTTAGAGGAACTCATTAAGAAAAACAAGAAACAATGGGAGAAAATAACACATGAACAATTCTTGTTTCAAAGGAAAAATCACCAAACAATACGAAAACCAGAGAAGAGTTGCTGCTGATCACAGACAAGGCTAATGGCTTGTACTGGGAATGGGTTTGCTCGTGGAGGACTGAGGTGGCACCTGACAGCCTTCATACCCCACAGAAGCATCCCTGCGGCACCCTCTGGCTCTCCATCCTGTAGCTGGCACCAACAGCCAGGGGTCAGACACAGGCAGGGCCGCTAAGAAGAAAAACGTCCAGTGAACCACTTAGTGATGTGGGAGCTGATGCTTGACCTGGATCACCCAGCAAATTGTACATCATGAATCCATTCAGTACTTCAGCTGACATGAATTCCCCTGCCCAGATTCCCGAAAGCGAAATACATAGTCAGGACATCTGCTGGGATGCAAACTGTGACAGGAACCACCATTATGCTACGGCAGATGTCAGAGACATCTCCC